>NC_134313.1:66339131-66381631 GCF_964195595.1 Calonectris borealis | reverse complement strand
CAAAGATCTTTATATGTGTTTTCGGATAAGGTAAAACATTGCCATGTTTCTGAAAAGAAACTGAGGCAAAGAGGTGTGAAGGGGTATATATGTAAAATTTTTATCCCTTTGGGGTGTCCAAGTGAATGTGCACAAAGCTAGATCCACAATGGGTGCCTAATCAGGATGAATAACCGATTAGGCATTTAAATATCCCTACAGACCTGGCTTGATCAGCCTGATTTTTTTGATGCTCAGCACTTCCAGCTATTCATGCGAAACTTGAAGCACCCGGAATCTGTGAATTATGAAAAAATGTAAGTCCATGGACTGTTTTTTTAAAGCTGTCCACGCAATACGAACAAGAATCTGCTGAGTTGAAGAAAAAGAAAAAAAACACCCTAAGAAAAAACCCCACACTTTCTGTGTGGACAGTTTTGTCCCAGGCCACCCAGCTTGTTGGACAAGCACTGTCCTGTCCATTGAGCCATATTTTTTTACTTTATGGCTGCTATTCTTGTCATTGGAGAGAAGCTAACATATTCTGGTAAACACAAAAGGGTTTATTCTGTGGAAATAGTAAGGGGACATTTTTTGAGTATATAATTTATGGGATTTGTATGTAAGATGACTGGCAGATTTTCTAGACAGTTCAGACAATATGGAAGTTTCCCCCACCAAAGGAGGACAGCACTGTGTCACACCATGGCTCTGCAGGCTCTTTGCCACTAGGATTAGCTCCAGAGACATGAATTTTCTGTGTCCTCCCAAAGAGGGACTGCATTGCCACCCAAGATGCTCTCTATTTCCAATGTTTTCTTACTCACTGGGCAGAGCTTAGCCCTGAGGTGGTGCAACTGGGCATGGCCTGTGTGGGATCACGCACCAGCTGATGCTGGCATTTAATGTCAGGAGCAAGGGGTGAGGAGGGGTGGCCTGGGACATGGGACACCAGGGCTGGGAGGGGGAAGGCACTGGACCTGTGCCACAAAGGCTTGTGCCCAAAATAATTTCTGGTCGGCCATTTCCTGTGTGATTTTGGACCTCCTTCACGTCAGGCACCATCTTGCCTGTACAAGCCCCGAAAAAGGACCCTCAGCCTGCATCTCAGGGTGCTTGAGGAATATGCATGGTTTGGGAGGTCCAGGCGCTCCCCAGGATGAGGTGGGGCATGCTATGCCATGCCGCCGTCTGCAAGCAGAGGAGCCGTGCTCAGCCCAGGTATATGTATAGGTGTACATATATGTATGCATGTATACACGTACTTGCACAGAGGCATCTGTGCCTTGGGCACCCCAGAGACCCTCTGTCCCTTTGTGGGTGGCAAGGTGCCCAGACTGGTAGGTGGGGAATGACTGCCAGGTGATGGGACCGTAAGTCTCCCTTGTGGAGGAGGCTGCGTACCACCAGTGCTCATGGAGGCTCAAGGAAAGATTGAAGTTGTCTGGGTCAAAACTCCAGTGCTATTTGTTTTATGCTGTGGCTCTGCGTGTCCCTTGGGCAGGACCTGACCTTAACAGTGAAGCCTGGTCTTGACGATATCGGATGGACATGATAAACACTGGATCCGACTACTATCAAGTGAAAGCGAACTCATGCAGAGAGGAATAATATTGCCTTCTGAATGAAGTTCATTGTTTTGCTCTTAAAAATATATCAAAATTTTCTTTTGGCTGATGACACAGAACACTGCAGAAAAGAGGGATTGGTTCATCTTTCCTTGTGGTATAATAGCCCTCTTTCATATCTTTCTTAAATATACAACTGAAGAAACATTATATGTTAATACTTCAGCTAACAATAGCTATTCTACACAGATATGTCTGATATCTCCATAACTTCCCAAAGTGGGGGCGGGAAGCTGTCTCTAGCTTCAGCGGGGTTTGAAGATTTGTGTGATACAATAGGTGCATGTAGCAGGAAAAAACAGAGGTGAAGTGTACAAGGAATTAAAAAAAAAAAGAAAAACAACTTTTCTGTCAGTATCCTATAGGCCAAAGTATTGCTTGTAGATAATCACGGATTAATTGTGAATGTAAAGAAAGAGACACTTTTTTTTTTATCAAAGCTGTTGCCTCAGGGCAAACTCCAGTGCCATGAAAGCCGAAATGTTTTCTTTTATCACTGTTCCTTTTCTGGCACCTGAAATTATTTCTTTCATGTCTGATAGTGAGGAACGAGGCAGCATAGCTCCCCAGAGATGAGCGATTGTTACCATGGTCTCATAACATATTGGCAGCCGATGTGGCATCCATGTACACCTGTCACTCAAACAGGGCAAAATGCAGATGTGGCACGAAAGCCTGAGCTCCACCACTTGGAAGCCTCCCCCCGCACAACGCGCACGCACACCCCAAAACACACACATGTCTTCCTCAGCCCCCTCCTCCCCAGGATGTGGCTGTTTTTCAGCCCACACATATGTAAGTGCACTCAGACGTTATCAGGCCTGTTTAATGCAATGAACCTGCATTAGCATTTCTGCAGGGCAAACACAAATAAACAGAAATGCGCTGGAAAAAAATGTTTCAAACAAATTCCTTTGCAAGTCAGGCAGAGAGAGAGGGAGAGAGAGTACAGCACACAAATGAACCAATTTCCTTCATATGGAAGTGAACTAAGACCTTTTTAATGAAGGTTCCAAGGCCGGGGAGGGAAGGGGGCACTGGATGGATGCTTATTTACTTTTTGATTTTCTTCAGGCTTTGGGCAACTCACATCACTGTTGTCACACAAGGCAAGGTGATGAAAGTGTCAAAAGGCAAGCAGATACAATTTTATTTTAATCTCAGGGCTGATGCTCTTGGGGGTAATTTGAACCCCAGTTTAAGGCCCAGCATGTGGGCAAATGGAGGAGACAGGCAAAACAACTTTTGTTGGGGGATATGGTATCACCTGGTACGGATGTGGGACAGGTCTTCTGCTGGGGGTGGGACGCAACTGCATTAGAAGAGGAAGGAAATAACATGTGTGTATGGCTCTAAGGTTAACGAACATGTTGAGGTGGGCTGGATTTGCCCATGTGAATGATCTGACATTTTTGGTCAGTGAGACAGAAAGTATAGTACAAAATGAAATGCAAACCCTCTCTTCTCTCTCTCTCTCTCTTTCTTTTTTTTAAGCAAATTGCCAATTTAGCTCCTGGGCTAAAGTAAATAGTGCACTGCCATTTTTTTTTAAAGGGAAATATGACAAGGAACCCAAATGCGTTCATCTTAGATTTGTAAATCCATTGCTTTATTGAACCATTTGTCCATTCTTATAAGCTGATTTATAATAACTGTAATGTGATTCATCATGTCATCTTGTAAATAAATGTGACACTTCATTAAACACAGTAATCAAATTTAAGCAGTCCCACTTTCATGTTAACAACTGAGACCTTTACAATTCTATTGCTCTGAAGATACTCCTACTCTAATGAAAGTAGCATCAAGCAAAGAATAAAATGTAGCAGAGGTAGATTTCTTAGAGGAGTGATGAAGAAATAAATACACTTTTAGTAAGTAGCCAGTAATGAAATTAGTAATGGCCTGAAATTTACTGTAATAATGGTTTTACAAGATACTCCTGTTGGGGTGTTTTATGTTAGTAAGAAATGGACAGTTTGAACATCTTGGAAAATCTGTTGTAGGATTAACAAAACCCTTTTAAAGCCTGAATTTCAGAAAGAATTTTTTGTGCTATTTTTGTGTTTGCCATCTGGAATGACACTGCAAGCTGGCAAACACAGGAATAATGTGAGATATTTCCATCACATAGAGTTAGCTACGGATTCATCAGGGAATGCAAGCATCTGAACATCAGTCAGATACCCATAATTATCCCAACTTTGACCTGTTTTGAGGGATCAAGCAGACCCTGTATTAAAATTAACTTTTGCTTTCTTTCAGGAAACGGTTGCCTCCGTCTCCTGAGGGATAGGCATTCAAACCAAGGAAAATTCAAAGAAGTATGAATGGGAAAGTAAACACAGAATACAGTTTTTCTGTCTTGGTTGGGAGTGATTTAACATTTTAACAACAGCAATTCTGTGTTGTGAGCCAGATTTGCAGGTGGAGTAAATCACTGTGAATTACCTTGGTTGAGGACTTGGCCTACAGTCCTTAATTATGCCCTCTATTGATCAGCTCTAAGGAAAAAGCTTATTTCCATGGCCCTCCTCTCATACTGGTACTATTCTAGAAATGAACATGGAATTAAAGATCGGAACATTTGGGGTTTCAAACTGGGAATTTGGGATGAAAAAACAAGCCACGTAGCTATGCTATTCTAATCAATAGATTAGAATTATTAGGATTTTGGTGCACTACAAGGCAGAATCTCTGCTTCCCGTTCACACAATTCTGTTCTTTGTTTTATGCCTAGTTAGGTGGAAGCAATCATCACACTCAGAAACTGAGATCCATTCCAGTCGCAGCCTGGAATATCAAATGCGACCGTCCTTTCTGAAGTTTATGCTCATGTATAGCTTGACCGCTAAAGTCTGATTTAGTTTTTCAAACAAAATTGGAGTCTGCTAAAATTGAAGACAGCTAAAGATAGCATTTTAAGCAGACTGAAAGAGAGCAATGGGAACTGCATGAAAGACAGACCTCAGAAACAGGAGAAGTGTTGAAAGGTAGTGAAGGCTGAGCTCCAAAATGGAAAAGCCCTAAGTATACAGGCATGATAGTAGAAGGTGCCAAGGAAATTCAACTCCAGTAGAAACTAGGGAAGATCTATCACTGTCTGTTAGAGGGTGCCCAGCACTTTCAAATATCCGTATGTTAAACATGTAGCTTCATATTTCTAGTGAGAGAATGGAGGAGGTCTCTGCATTGAAAGTGAGATGCTGACAAGCAAAGAGGGCCAGAAAAGATGAGACTGTCTGCAAGTGGAGAAACAGAATATGGGCAAAAATGATGAAATAGCAAAATAAGAGAAAGGAAAAGAAAGGAGGTTATTTCATGCCTCTTTTGTACAGAAAAGCTTGCTAGAACAGGAAAACAAAGAGAATATGCTTGAAAAATCTAATCTAAAAGAAATGAAATTACCTTATCTGAGGACCTAAAGCTGTCTCTGAACTCTGGCAAAGTTTATAGTTCAGAATTAATGAATGGATGAAGTGGACCTTGGACCTCACCTGTTGTAAAATGAGGATCCTCAGATGGAAAAAAAGAGGTTCTGGGATGGGGTAATCAACAGTATTTGTTAAATACCCCTTATCTAGGAACAAGCACTCTTAAGGAAAAGTGTGGTGTGAATATCCAGTCTCAAGGAAAAGGTTAGGGCTGACTTAATTTTAATTAAGTCATTAATAAAGTCAGATCTTCAGAAAGGATTTGGCAATATTTGGATTGCATCTGAGAACTGTCCTCACTTGCATTGTACCACCTTGATATACAGCAGTGAGAAGAACAGAAATATGATCCTAAATAATTTCAGTTGTAGTGCTTCTAGGTAGTCTTTGGAGCAATGATCTTGTAACTATGTTCTGTATTGAAAAGTTGATTTCAGGATGCCTTTCATCAGCAGATCAAGCAAGCCCAAATATTTGAAGCTTCATCCACAATCTTAGTCAGCTCAGATGGGCCTGCTACTTGCTAATGTTACTCCATATCATGTGAAGGATTCCTGTTGCATTGGTTGGCTCTGGCCAAGAACAGGTGAATGCTGATAAGTAAAATAAGAGGTATTTGTTGTGAAAGACTTAGCTGGTCCTCATCTTGTCTTAGAGCAGTAACTGAATTCTGCATTATCAGGACCCACTAATATGTTCATGCATTTTGAAGCAGCAAAATGGCTAGATGTATACAGCCATTTTTTTAGCAGCCTGAACAGTTTCCAGAATGAAATCCTATAATTCAGAGGTCCAGCTGCCTAGAGGATCCATAGCACTGAGGACACACAGATTTCCTCTTACAATAATTGGAGAGGACTAAGATCTCAAAATGGGATCCACAATAGTAGCCGTGTGGTGCAGGAAAGTTAAGCAATAGGAAATGTAAAAAACCCCATAGATTTAAACTTTAAAGCATGGACTGCTGGGAAGTGTTTCCTCTTCAGCCTCAAGGGCAGCCTTGGCTGCAGGGACCATGAAATGGTGGAGTTCAAGATCCTTAGGGCACCGAGGAGGGCCCACAGCAAGCTCACTACCCTCGACTTCAGGAGAGCAGACTTTGGCCTCTTCAGGGATCTGCTTGGTAAAGTGCCATGGGACAAAGCCTTGTAGGGGAGAGGGGCCCAAGAAAGCTGGTTAATATTCAAGGATCACCCCCTCCAAGCTCCGCAGCGATGCATCCCATCAAAGAGGAAGTCAGGCAAAAATGCCAGGTGCCCTGCATGGATGAACAAGGAGCTCCTGGACACACTCAAACACAAAAAGGAAGCCTACAGAGGGGGGAAGCAAGGACAGGTAGCCTGGGAGGAATACAGAGAAATTGTACGAGCAGCCAGGGATCAGGTTAGGAAAGCTAAAGCCCTGATAGAATTAAATCTGGCCAGGGACATCAAGAGCAACAAGAAAAGCTTCTATAGGTACATTGGGGATAAAAGGAAGACTAGGGAAAATGTGGGCCCTCTCCGGAATGAAACGGGAGACCTGGTTACCCAGGATATGGAGAAGGTTGAGGTACTCAATGAGTTTTTTGCCTCAGTCTTCTGTGGCAGGTGCTCAAGCCTCACCGCCCAAACCGCAGAAGGCAAAGACAGGGTCTTGCAGAATGAAGAGCCGCCCACTGTAGGAGAAGATCAGGTTCGAGACCATCTAAGGAACCTGAAGGTGCACAAGTCCATGGGACCTGATGCGATTCATCCGTGGGTCCTGAGGGAACTGGCAGATGAAGTTGCTAAGCCACTATCCATCATATTTGAGAAGTCGTGGCAGTCCAGTGAAGTTCCCGCTGACTGGAAAAGGGGAAACATAACCCCCATTTTTAAAAAGGGAAAAAAGGAAGACCCGGGGAACTACAGGCCAGTCAGTCTCACCTCTGTGCCTGGGAAGATCATGGAACAGATCCTCTTGGAAGCTATGCTAAGACACATAGAGGACAGGGAGGTGATTGGAGACAGCCAGCATGGCTTCACCAAGGGCAAGTCCTGCCTGAGCAACCTAATGGCCTTCTGTGATGGAGTGACTACATTCATGGACATGGGAAGAGCTACAGATGTCATCTATCTGGACCTCTGTAAGGCCTTTGACACAACCTCCCACAACATCCTTCTCTCTAAACTGGAGAGATATGTATTTGATGGGTGGACTGTCCGGTGGGTGAGGAATTGGTTGGATGGTTGCATCCAGAGATCAACAGCTCAATGTCCAGATGGAGATCAGTGACAAGTGGTGTCCCACAGGGGTCCGTATTGGGACCACTACTATTTAATATCTTCATCAATGACATAGACAGTGGGATCGAGTGCACCCTCAGCAAGTTTGCAGAGGACACCAAGCTGAGTGGTGCAGTTGATACGCCTGAGGGACGGGATGCCATCCAGAGGGACCTGGACAAGCTCGAGAAGTGGGCCCGTGTGAACCTCATGAGGTTCAACAAGGCCAAGTGCAAGGTCCTGCCCCTGGATCAGGGCAACCCCCGGTATCAATACAGACTGGGGGATGAGGGGATTGAGAGCAGCCCTGCCAAGAAGGACTTGGGGGTACTGGTGGATGAAAAGCAGGACGTGAGCCAGCTATGTGCGCTCGCAGCCCAGAAGGCCAACCGCATCAAAAGAAGCGTGGCCAGCAGGTCGAGGGAGGTGATTCTGCCCCTACTCTGCTCTGGTGAGACCCCACCTGGAGTACTGCATCCAGCTCTGGAGCCCTCAGCACAAGAAAGACAGGGACCTGTTGGAACGGGTCCAGAGGAGGGCCACAAAAATTATCAGGGGGGTGGAACGCCTCTCCTGTGAAGAAAGGCTGAGAGAGTTGGGGTTATTCAGCCTGGAGAAGAGAAGGCTTCGGGGAGACCTTATTGCAGCTTTTCAGTACTTAAAGGGGGCCTATAAGAAAGATGGGGACAAACTTTTTAGCAGGGCCTGTTGTGACAGGACAAGAGGGAATGGTTTTAAACTAAAAGAGAGAAGATTTAGACTAGATAGAAGGAAGATATTTTTTACAATGAGGGTGGTGAAACACTGGAACAGGTTGCTCAGAGAGGTGGTAGATGCCCCATCCCTGGAAACATTCAAGGTCAGGCTGGACGGGGCTCAGAGCAACCTGATCTAGTTGAAGATGTCCCTGCCCAAAGGCAGGGGGGTTGGACTAGATGACCTTTAAAGGTCCCTTCCAAACCAAACTATTCTATGATTCTATTCTATGATTCTATGATTCTATATATATACTCTTTTGCAGCAGCACAGCATTTTACTTAATGTAGTGTGCCTAGTAGCTGGCACACTCAGTCCTGATGCACCCTCAAGTTTAATTTCTTCCTCAGCCTGAGGGTTTTCATAGAGTCACAGAATTGTTTAGGTAGGAAGGGACCTCTTGAGATCATCTAGTCCAATCCCCTTGTTCAAGCATGGACAGCAAGGGCAAGTTGCCCAGGACCATGTCCAGTAAGGTTTTGAATATCTTCAAGAATGGGTACTCCACAACCTCTCTGGGCAAACTCTTCCAAAGTTTTACCATCCTCACAGTAAAAAAGTGTTTTCTTGTGTTCGCACTGAATTTCCAGTATTTTAATTTGTGCTCATTGCCTCTTTTCCTGTCATTGGGCACTACTGAGAACAGTCTGGCTCCCTCTTCTTCATTCCTTTCCATCAGGTATTTATACACATTGATAAGATCCCCCTGCGCCTTCTCTTCTCCAGGATTAAAAGTCCATCTTTCTCAGCCTTTCCTCATATGAGAGATGCTCCAGTCCCTTGATCAATTATTGGCCCCTCACTGGACTGGCTCCAGTATGTCCATGCCTCACTTGTGCTAGGGATCCCAGAACTAGGCACAGCACTCCAGATGTGTCTTTCCAGTGCTGAGAAGAGGGGAAGGGTCACTGCCCTTGACCTGCTGGCAACACTCCCTCTAATGCATCCCAGGATGCTGTTGACCTTTTTTTACTGCAAGGGTGCATTGCTGGCTCATGGTCAGCTTGTTGTCCACCGGGATCTCCAGTCATCACATCATGGTGGATCTCAAATTACATAGTCTGTTCATGACAGCAGTAAACCTGTGCTGGCAGATTGGGGTGGCAGGCTTGGAGTAGCAGTTTCTATGCTGTGTATTCATGTACCTTTTGTAGGATGAGGTAGCATACATTATTTTGCCCAGGATAGTAACACAGCTGAAGACAATCTTAATTGAATCCATCAGACATGACATCATGGACCAGAATTTATATACTCACCATTGCTGTTAAGCAGAGCAGAATGACATAGAAGACTTTTTGGGATGCAGTTAATGTTGCCATATCGAGTTTAGCTGTGTCCAGTAAAGTGTCATAAGTAGCCTGGATGCAGAACAGCTGAAGTGTATGTATTTTGGCAAAGAATTTTGTTTCTTTGTTGTTAGAGTGTTTAATATTGCATTAAATGTTATTGGATTCGCCCTAGAAGCTCCCCAGCTACTCACATTGTTGGGAATCTAATTGCCAAGTGACCAAAAACCCCATTAGCACCTGCCATGGTGGTGGAGTTCTGGGCATTCGATGTGGGGCTAATTCGTATGGAGGTGATCTACAACAGGGGGGGATTTCCAGTATAAAAAGCAGTGAGGGCTAGAAGGACAAAGATCATTCATTTGGGACACATGGGAAGAAAAGTCTGGAAAAAGAAAATCGCATGGCTTTGCTCTTTGGGTCTGGAATAAATGGACAAATCAAGGCAGTTTTAAAAGAGCCAGTTTACTTCAGAATCACATGCCAAATGTCAATGAGTGCACAGTCCCTCTCAATGTGCCTTCCTGGTCATGGCAAAAAGGTGATGTTGCCCTTTCTTCAACAAATAGCTTCCATTTTCATTTTATAACAAATTTCTAGTCTTCTAAGATGGAGAGACGAGGAAATTGAAACACTTCATATTGATCCATAGGTATAAAGGCATCTTTATACACTCTTTACCTGAAGAGGTAAAGTCAATATAGCCCCTAATGCAATGCTTCTACAAGGTTTCCATTGGTTTGCAAATAATTTGTTTTCCTTCAGTCCATAACTGGCCTCTCCAATAATGCCAGCCAAATTCAGCAGATAGCAAATCTGTGCAGAGTGTAGAACTTCCATCAGAAAAACAAACAAGAACCCCAACTTGCCCCTCTCCAAAGGAACTTTGAAAAAAAAAAAATTAGGAATTATAACATCCAATGTCAGAGGACCATCTGCTTACCTTTTAGTGCTTCATTGTTTGTCCTTGATTTATTGTTATGCATTCTAGAGGTCAAATCTATCACTCTAGCTCTCAAGCAAACTAGCTAGGTCCACCAGTTTGAGCATTACAACAGGGAAGCTTGGTCTCACTGCCTGTCCAGTAACAGGGGACAGGCATGTAGAACTGCAGTGGCAAAAGGATCCAAGAAGTCCACATATTTCCTGTAATTACGTAAGAGTTAAAATACATTTCGTTAGCTTTTTTTTTTTCCTTTTAAACCAACTGCTAACTAACTTTGCTACTTCTGCACTCATCTTGATGTTCATTAAACCAGTGACTGGCACCGTTCCATGTCTGGCCATTGAAGTGCAGAGAAATATAGTCGTAGGCTGACTGAATATACATGCTGCTGTCAAGCATTGCTGCTTGGTGGCATTAATATTACTATTATTTATTGTTTACATATTTAATGACCTTATTGATATTATGCACTGTTAGTACTACTAATTATAAGACAATAAACATAATTTATAAACAGTTTATAGTGAAATATATAATAAGTGATTAGTGACAATACCTGAAACAGTTGCAGATTTTGTGTGTGCATGCCACAGACGATTTTAAATTGATATTAGCAAGACATAAGTCTGTTTTGATAAACTTAGGCATCAGCAAGTGACCTACATAGAACCATTTTTGTCTTCAGCAGAGAACTGATCAAAGCTATAATTATGGTGTGATTACCTTGTTTTTAACTCTAGTTAGCAAAAAAGAGAGAAAAGAAAAAAGAAAAAGAAAAATCTCATAAATCAGATCTTTCAGGGTATGACAGCTCTAGTTTTTTCTCTGGCTGTACATTATTCCTTTAGCTAGCACTTAAGGAGTTATAGGCTATTTCCTAAGAAACGCTGACCATCTTCTGACTATCCTTGGCTTTCAGGACACAACCTATTTTCCCAAAAGGAAATCTTTACCCGCCGTGTCCATTTTGTAGGCTTTAAACGCCTAAACCCACTTTGATAACAGCACTGTGTTGCAGTTTCAGGAAATACCGCAGATTTGATGTTACTCAACTGAGATCTGACATAGGGGTAATTGGAGCGACCCTCGCTCCCTGAGCCAGGTCAGGGTCAGTTTTCTCAGTGATAATCAGGAGAATTTGCAAAAGGAGCCCCCACTCTCTGTGGCTTTTGGAAGCACACCGTAGGTAAGCCGCCTCTCCTTGCCGTCTGTCCTCGTCATTTCCAGAATGAGAACATCCTCTCTCTAAACCCAGTGGGACCCAGAGGAGGCACATGTGAGGCGCAGTCTGGCTGCAGCCCACGTTGCCCCGTGTCCTGCTAGTACCTTCACAGTCTGCAGCACCAAACCCTGGGTGGGCTGCAAAAGCCACCGGGGGAGGGGAGAAGCCTTCGTACTGCTGTCAGGACCAAGGTAGCTGGTTTAAAACTGACTTGGAAATGCCTATAGAAACACCAGATCTGACTTCCTTATAGGCATACCCAAACCAGCTTCTCCATCAATGTTCACCACTTTAATTTTCTCAGCTGCAGGTAGTGGTGGCTAGGAAAAATTACCTATTTCTGTGTAAAATTTATGATTAAAAGATATTCTTTTTAATGAAAACTCTAGAAATTTTGAACTTTCATGATAAACACTGCACTTTTTGAGAAAGCTGCTTCTTCTAGAAACAGGAGAAACCCTTGCCAAGAGCCTGCACATGTAAGTCATAAAGGAAAAAGGACTGATCCTGTCAGTCCTTTTATAATACCCTTCATTTCCTACCTGTTGCTGCTTGCACAGATCTGTTTTTTAATGTACTTAAACAGCAGTGGTGACCTGTGGGAAACATGCCCAGATACCTGCATATTAGGATTCTTTAAGGGTTTTTTTTTTTTCCCTTTCGTAACAGCAGGGTGACTAGGACTCAGGATTTCATTATGTAGGGAAAAGTCCTGTAACTACTGAAATCAGGGTCTGTAATACAGCCAAGGTATTACAGTGTCTTTATACAGAGAGAAAAAAGTAATAGAGCAGAAGTCTTTTTTACACCAATACAAACACCTTTTTGGCACAGAATACTATCTTCAACATTGATGCTAAGAATCAAAAAGTAGTAAGAGGAGAGAAAACGAAAGAAGAAAGCTGGAGTGAATAGAGGACCAGGAAATGAAAGAATAGAAGGAGAACAGAAAAGGAGCAGGGAGAGGCAGTATATTGAAACAGTATATCGAAATAAAAAATATAATACAGGCCTATTTTTATAATGGCATGAAAAATTCATCTTGGTGGATTTACAAGTAATTGTGAATCCAAAAGTGTCCACTAATTTCTGACCTTAAGTAACAGAACCAGTATGTGATAAACTATGTTATACTCATTCGTATACATATAATCGTAAGAATTTTATTTAGTAGAAAATTAGAGTCGTGTGCAGGATTAGCAGGGGTACTTCTGCAAAGGCTTTACCTAGAACAGCTTCTTCTAAAAACAAAAAGGATGACAATATTAGAAGATTATCTGAAAAGGAAAGTTTTTTCTGATCTAAATTTCTTGGAAAACACAGATCGGCCTTCCCTCCTCTCTATTGAGAATTACTGACTTACCAAGATTTACTCAACTGATATATGCTCTGAATGGAACTGGATATATTTGAACGTAAGTGTAATTATATGTAAGTACTATAATTTTATTACCATGATGCTACAGCTATTGATTACAGATAATTGTTTGAAGTCTACAGATATGGTTGCATAAAGCTGACAGCTAGTATCATCCCTTAGGTGTCATCTCTCTGTGCTATTGGAGGAAAATGAAACCAGATTTTAAGAACACTGTCTTATTTCAGTAGATATCTGAAATACAGAGGGTGAATACCTTATTCCATATTTTCTAAAGTGAGAAAATTTAAATTTGATTCTAAAAAGTGCCCGTAGAAATATAAGTGTGGGAATTATTTTGGTTATTGTCTCACAGTGTCTCAGATCAAATGTATGCAGTTTACAAAAGGTGTTTCTGTTGGCCTAGAAAGGAAAGCCATTCCTTACTTGGGGTTGTTATTTGTAACAGAGTTTATACAGGGCACATTCTGCTTCACTTACTGCTGAATTGTCTTCAGATATGTCTCATGGCTCCAAAGATACAACCTTCTTATATTTCATGTAAAACATTTATAAGAAGAGGGTTTGGTCCTGCAGTTAACATTTAGCTAACCATTGCCTCAAAAGGTAAGTCAAAACATTTTGAATTCTGCAGTTCAGAGTCTTTGTGTGCATTTGTGTTGCTGAAGTTTGAAATGCAAAAAAGAAATGTCAAAATCTTCATGGAAATATTATCCCACTTTCCAGGCAATTCTAAGCTTCTGTTCCCAAATTAGGCAGACTGCCCTCCTGATATGTGAGCTATAACATGTTATGCTGAGAGGACGAAAAATTTTGCTGTTCAAAATCTGCAGAAATTCATCATTGGTTCTGACTGTGGTCAGGAACAGGGAGCAGAACTGTTGAGTAAAAAAGTCTCTTTCTATATGATTTTCCCACTGCGTTGTAATTATATTCAACACTGGTGGAAACTGGGGAAATAGGAAAAAAATGTGAGGTTGAACCTTGCTTTCCCCTAGTTATCTCCTTGAGCTGTCAGGGAGATTTGGAGACAAGAACTGAGGGAAGCCTCGGCACAGCCGTGTGCAGCTCCTACTGAAATGAATGGATTGCTAGAACGTCAGCATTTCGTCCCATCGGATTGGGGTCACTCACAAAACGCCTCTCACACTAAATATGAATTCATAGCCAGGTCTATCATGAGCTCCCAAACTAAGTCAAAAGTCATGAAAGTATGACAGGCAAAGAGTTTCTGGGCTTCACATATTGCTGGTGTACTGGGGGCCACTGCTGAAAAGCATCCTATGTGTCTAATATGTATTTGCTCATGTAAGGATGAGACATCTGCTATCTATTTATTAAAGGGTTTGTCGTTTCATTTTATCTACCGTACCTGCCTTCTGCCCATTATTCCCAGTTATTTCAGTATGTTGTAATCTCTTAAAAGATTAAAATAGCCAGCACTAAAACGTCCAAGTTGTATATACTTTTTGTCTGAAACAAACCCTCTTCAGGAGTGTTTTAGTGCGCAGAGCAGCCCCGGCGCCAGGCACCGGCTTCCCCGAGCAGCTCTCTGCAGAGGATGAGCGCACGTCCCGAATGGAGAGTCTGAGCCCAATGCTCGTCCCCTCACCCCTGGTTTTGCCTCCCTGGTGCTGGAGGAGAAACCACAAAGCCCCATCCAGGGTGGGAAGTCAAAGGTTTTTCACCTCACTCCTTCCTCCTGAGGAGGAGGGTGCCCAGCACAGGCAGGAGGGCGAGTGCTGGTACCAACCCCCAGCACTGCGGAGGGCTGAGCCCGCAGGCTGCCCCCAGCAGGCATCACTGCAGCTGGGGAATACCCTCTGTCTTGGTGCAGGTCAGGGAGAAAGGTGCTGGAAGTTTTTTTTACTCTTGATTTTTCAAATTAAGAGAAACTATTTGTCCTCACATTTGCTATGGGGAAAAAACTGTTTTTTCTTACATGACTGAGTTGGTGTGATCTTTGAGCTGGGTATCACCTAAGCTCCCAAGGTGGTGATCACCTCTTCCTCTATTGCAGAGAAGTACTCTGAGCTACTGGGCTGGCCTCGTTCAGGTCCTTTGAGTGCTAGCGCAAGCAAGTAATAATAATAGCATGATGACGTGTGTCTTTCAAAGCACGAAATGGCCACTGCTGGTGGTGACAGTTCTAAAAAATGGAAACTGCAGCTTTTAAAAGCTCACCAACTTTTTAATGAGACTAGGAAATCGTAGAGCAGAAGTCCGTTCCCTGGACAATGAGAGCGACATGGGTAGGAAATGTACTAACCTAACCCACTCTCCTTGCAGCCTGCAGCCTGGAGTCCACCAGGACTCCCGACTACACAGGGAAGAAGCCAGGAACGCCTCCTTTGGGACCACAGCTAATTAGAATATCCCGAAATCCAATGTCAAAACCTGGCTGGAAGTCTTAAAGAGAAACCTCAGACTTAATAACTAGATTAGAGTAACTGCACAGCCACGGAGAATTTCTTCATGTGGGTAGCTTTTACATTTCAGGGGGAAGGAGGTTCTGTGGGGCTTTTTTTTATTGTTTTCAGAGGATCTTAACAAAACCATGAAGCTGTGGTCTTCTGTTTGGTTGCAAAGTCTATGACATTGAATCAAGTAAAGGTCTGAGAAACAGCCTTCAAATCTTTTCATTCACTTTAATTTTTTATACACTGAACTCTGAAATAAGCTGATGGAATAACACAAAAATAGAGTGATGTATCTTTCTGCTGCTTTTGCCACTAATACAGTGGCAGGTTATGGAGAGGGTCATGTTGTTGCCAAGTACGCCTGTGTTCTAAATAATAAAATTCCAGCAAAAACAAGGGACTGGTCATGCAGAAGAACCTAAAGGTTTCCTACCAATGTGGTGAATTCCTTCTGCTGGCAAATAATTGTGAATTATTTATAAATGCTGTTTTCTTCTACTTCTAAAATTTGCTTTGCTTACTGCAGTTGTAGGCAACACCAATTAATATGTAAACTAACAATCTGGGATACTGCTTTCCAGTGGCATAATAGCCCGCTTTTCTACAGTGCTCCTATCTGTTTAACTTTAAGCCCCTGAATCCTTTTGAAATCAACAGAGTTCCACATTTGTTTAAGATGAAGCACGTGCTTGACTGTGTGGCTGGACTCGGGCAAGGACATGATAGCATATTAGTCAGAGGTTAGTCACACGCTTGAAAAACACTTGGGGAAGATTTCATCACTTTTCACAACATGAGAGGCACAAAGGTTACAAGCAGGCAAATACCAGCTTAATATTTTACAATGGACATTTACATCAGCACTGGTATTTCCCTTTAAAAAAAAGTCTTAGTAGAATGTTTTATCTAGACCTCGTTTTATGAGATGTTAATAGAGTCTTTATAAAACCATGGGTTAGTTAAAAACTTCTCTTAGATGACGGTGTCATTACTGGTGGGCCCATGCTGCTCTTTGGCATTCATCAGCTGGAGGCAAGTGGGCTGTCTCATGGGGAGTTGAGAACTTGCAGGTTACCACTTTGATTAGCTGCTGTAGGCAACTAGTGGCTACTGTAATTGCCTCCGCAAGACTAAAATGAATATACATTTCCTCTGACAAGGAAGCAGTAGGAATATATGCCTAGTGGAAGCTTTAGGTTCCTATAATGCCATAGAGATCAAATTAAAAAAGGAGAGAGAGAACCTGTTGCTATAGTACTTCATTAATTAAACATCAATTTAGAAAGTACTATGGCATTGACAGGTTTGGGACTGGCTGCTGATGCTGTTTGGAAGGGACAAATTTTCAAGTGGGTTAATGTGTAAGCCTTACGGAAGATAACAATAACGCTGTAATTGGGAGGCTGCCTCTTTAAAATATTGGTTTAAATTACAGTGCACAAAGTCAGCCTAATGATTTAAGTATTTTTAAGAAGGTATTTTAAAGTAGTTCGCTCATTAGCAGCCATCTGTGGGCAGAACTTGGAGCAGGCAGAGCGCGGTGCGGGGAGAGGAGGGGAAGGGGAGCAGAAACTTTCACACTGCTCGAATAGCGCAGGTCTGGGCTGGAGAGAAGCAGCTCGGGGATGACAGGGGAAAAATGGGAAACCAGGAGCCAGCACTGCAGCTGAGATCCAAACAGCCTCCGCATTTGCCTTCTTTCCCAGTTTTGATTTACATTAGCATCCTGTGTTGTTCTCTTATTTCTTTTCCTTCTTCAGAAACCTTCTTCTGCCTGTTTCTTTGGGAGATGTGCCAAGCGTCAGGCCTTGGCAGTGGAAAAAGTGCAGGAGCTCAGCTCCTGGCAGCTCCAGCTCCTCGAAACGCTGCGGGTATGTGAGCTGAATGGCGAATGCTGGGATGAGGTGTTTCGAGAGGGGGCCGGCCGGCCCCGCTGCCGCTGAGCCAGACATCCCGGCGCGATGCCCACGCTGAGCCGGGAAGCGCTCGGGGGAGCAGGCACAGCGGAGGGGACCTGCCCTGCTCTCCCACGGTCACCAGCATCACCTCTCAAATGAGCTGTCTGCCTCCAATCCACAGGGTGAGGGGAGTCCCTTGACACCTGCAGATGGGCCAACACCTGTGTAGGTTTTGATTCAGTCCCGGTTCATTTTCTGCTTTGTGTGGACGCATGTGCTGGTTTATTCAGTAGCGAGGTTTTGCCCATCCTGAAAATTATCTGACCTTTCCCGCTCACGCAGTAGCCCAACAGTATAAAGGGATATTGAACAATGAATCCAGCTGGCCACGTTGTTTTCTCTTTTCCAAAAGCACAAGTCTGTAAGAGGCAATGAGGCTGCACCAGTATCACTGAGAGTGAAATTTGGGCAAGTACCTCTGAATCGGGAAAAAAAACCAAAAGGCTGAAGGGCACTGATTTTTTTTTGTCTTTCGTTGCTAAGATAGCTGCCATTAATACTTCTGGGAAAGACAGGGTGAGAAATAAAAAAAAAAATCCCTAAAATCAGCTTTGATAACAGTTTTTAAACCATTGCATCATCCTGGGGAATTATTCTATCATAGCTCTGGAACTGAACGTGGGATATTTTACAAGGGGAAGATTTTATTAAAAGCATTATGTTTTCATATAGAAAAAAATTGAGGGGAGAATCCAGTCTATATTCTTTTTCTTTCCTCTCAGGAAAACAAGTTGGGTATTTGGCAATCACATTCTTCAGGATAAAAGTGGTGTGTGTGCTTTTCACACATTTTCTGCATAAATATTTTGAGGTTCCTGTAAAACAGGACAACTGCTTTTTTTATTCTTCATGAATCAGCCCCTATGTTTGAAACAAATCGTTGCAGCAGCAAGGAATGACAGCATGACAGCCTAGTAGGTTATTAATGGGAGTGACAGCCTGCAAATCAGAAATCATGGCAGTGCATCTGTATGAACAGCAATTTGTGCTCAGCTGAATAACCAGGAAACCCAGAAAATCAGAAAAGGTTGGGGCAGAAGATGAATCAAACAGAAACATTTTTAGATAACCCAAACTTTCTAGAAGTAATTGGCATGTTGGGGGAATAGCAACATTCAAAAGTTTAGTAGTACCACTACTTAAGTTCACATATGTTTGTTTCGATGCCCACTAAAAAGCTAAAACTAGACAAATGAAATGAGGGAAAATGTAAAAACATTGAGGGTTTTTTAGTGATGTCATCAAGAAAATGAAGTTGCAGCCTACTTAACTGCTTTATTATATTTTGCTAACAAATTTTATTCACTGTGTATTCCAGATATTCACATGGTAGAACTCAGTAAGCTGAATGTTGGAAGTTCTCCACAAAGGAAAATCTCTGTATAATTTATAAATGCAGGTGCTTTGCTTTTTCTACCCTCTGGTTGAGTTGTTCTGTATAAGAAAACAGAGCAAAATCAAACATTCTGTTTCTCTCTAGTATGTAATAGAAAGCAATGGTGCTATGTAAAGTATGGGTTAGCATGTTTCCAGTCTTAGTTTATATATATGTTTATGGAGAAACTCACCATGGACCTGTAGAAGTAGGATTAAGTTGTTCCTATAGACATTTTTCTAGATGTTCCTAAAATTCTCCTGATGGGCATCTGAACCCAAATTTACCATCTTGCTGTTAATGGTCATTGATACCAGTCATCAATAATTTATAGTGTACTTCTGACTAATGATTAGCTGAGCAATGCAGTCTCAATATTTTCATGAACTGAATGAACTCAAAAAGGGCTTTTAGTTATATTTATGTAGAAATTGTTATAAATGACCTTCTAGGATCAGAGGTAATAAAATTTCTGACTTCGGTGCCAATCCAGAAAGTGGAAAATTTGGCTGATCTAAACCCCAGACTGGAGGTTGCTGCAACATATTGACTTTAAACTTGTGCATCTCAATCCAGATTTTGCTCTTTTAGTTACTGTCAGTTGTTTCACCTAAGGGATACCAATCCCCCCATGGTACATTCCAGCCATACTACTAGTTGGACAGTAAAACTTTCCTTTGATTTATGTGGTCAGTGAGGACTGCAAGCTCTAGGAATATGAATTCCTTTTCACAGATACACATTAAGCACAGTAATCTAGCTTTATTATCACACAGTGATCGCTAAAAGTGTGAAATCCTGAATAAGGTAAGTCCAAGGAAAGTCCTACCTTCAATTCAGAGGGACAAAAACTCTATTCACCATGAAGAGCATTTACATGATGATCAGGTCATCCATACCTGAAGCATAAAATTTCAGTGCTCCAAAGGAAGAAAAAGAGACAAACCACATACGGTTATATGCAGTCAGAAGCCCCGCACCCTACACTATTCCTTCCTCCCCAAAGCAGTTAACTGTTCTCTGCTTTGCCTGCCTGTTTGATTTTAGTATAAAAATTACCAACAAAATGTATCTGATAAATCTCAAAAAACATTTTAATTTGTGAGGAATCTGCTTCTTTTTTTTTTCTGGTTTTGATTATTTCTGATAGCTTTTTTTTTCTAATAGTGGTTTTTTTTTTTTCTCTTTGCATTATCAGGCATGCAGTCTTTGAATTTCCTGTTTAAGTTTTATTTCCAATGGTACAGTAGCGATTTTGCATCTCTTCTTCATCAGCCTTTGTGTTCGATTTGCGTTAGAAGTTAGCATACTGCCACAGGTAACCTCCAGGCAGTGCTATCATTCTGTTCTTGAAGCAGGAAAAAAAAAGAGTATGCCTTTTTAGATCACTAAAAAATAAAATAAAACGAAATTAACTCAGAAGAAAAACCCCATTGGTTGAAAAGCTTTTTAATGTCAATACAAAATATAAACAAAATGTGGTTTCTGAATGAAGTATCAAGACAAATAATCCTCTTGCCCATCTGTTATACTAAAATGGCCGCTATGGTATTATGTTGTGAGGATACATGTGCCAGTAATGGATGAGATAAAAGCAGACATATGCTAGCAAGAAAGAATAAAAAATGTTCATAATAAGTTATGAGCTGAACCAGTATGGAGAAATATATTCAGACATGAGAGTACAATATCTGCCAATCTATGTGTAAAGCAGATATTTCCATACTGCATATAATTGTTCCAGTTGCTTAGTGCCTTCATCCCAAAGGACCTCAAGAATGCAACATATCACCAGCATCAGCCAGGGTAAGGTTAATCTTAAATAAAGACTTGCCTTAGAAACTGCTCATGAATCTATCAAATGACCTTTGTGATTACTTGTCATTCTTGGAACAATTTCTTGGAACTTACCTGTGAATATGTTTTAGGGTTTGACCAAACTGAAAAACAACTACTCTGCTTTTAAGCAATAAACAAAACCAGAAAATGTAGCCTTTTCTGGTTTATCTCTGAGAATTTTGTGGAGCTGTACATGAGATAGATCAAAGTAGACTAGAGATTGCCTCTTGCCTTTGCAAACCAAAAGATTGATAATGACTGAAAGCCACAACACCTGGAAGTCCGTGGTTTGTATGAAATAAATGGGTCTTCTTACTTACAGTCCTGGCAAACACTTCAATTTGTCTGAGGAATAACTAAAACAAAGATGGTGACACAGAGGGTCCTTCATGTTCTGCTGCCAATGAGCCTCGTCTTACCCTCTGGAGTAAAGTTGGTTGAAAAATGGTATTTCCTACAGGAAATTCCAAGAACTTAGCATATGGATTCACTCCAAATTGAAACAAGTCCAATTCTCAGAATTTTTCACAAAATGAAGCTTTCCAAAGTATTTCATTTTGATCGCACTGAAATAATGCAAGATTCACATTAAAATATCCAGAGTTGCCAGCACTGGGAACTGTAGGGGACTAGACAGAGCTGAGAGAGCGTATTTCCTGGGCACCTTTACAAATGATGTTCCATTTGATCCTTGGCCTGATTTTAAAGTAGACCTATCCTCTGCAGTTAAGCTGAGACTGCAGAGAAGGCATTGGGAGGAGCAATATGTACAAACACACACAACATCCACAGCAGTCAGTTTGCCTTCTTCATGCCATTAACCTGGGGAATATGTTTTGCAGCCCATAGACTGGTCCTTCCACAGAGAACGAGCTCTTGAGTGGTGGACACCCTCACCAAATTTGTACCACAACAGCTTAGGTAACCTCAGCAGGCCTTCACTACCCACCAGGTAAGCTTTTCTGTCAGCCCCCTGTTCTTTCCTCTGTGCCGCGCCCAACCGCATATCATGTCTTCACTTCAATTCCTATTCTGCTGTGGAGCATCCAGCAGTGGCCAGAAAATCAGTGTGCTGAGGATCGTGCTTTCTGTCCCAGCTCCTACTGTGTCACCATTTCCTTGTCATGCACCTTCAGATTTTTTCACCTTTTCCCCTTTGCAATACATTAAGATTGCAAATTCTGTTGGGGAAATACTGTTTTTTAGTACTTAATAATATTGTACCTCAGCACTGCAAAGTAGGCTCTTGTGTTCATAACAAGACAGAAATGCAGAGATTGCTGCTGATCTGAGAATATGATGAAGATGGTGAATAAAACTGTGTTCAAGTTTGGCAGGAGAGGGTTAAGTATATTTTATTTTTCAGAAATATAGTGTTTTATAACACTAAGTGTATAAGACAAATGTGAAGCAATTGATTTAGTTCAATTTTTCTTTTCATCTGTAACCTTCATTATAATGTCCATTATGTCATGCACTAGTCTTCAAAGACTGATGCGGGGGATGAAGGAAAGAAGGAATCTAGCTAGGTGTTCATCTGTTGCAGGGATATGTTGAGAATGAGAGATACAACACTGGAACCCGTCAGCGTCAAGGATCCCCTGGGGAAAACCAGACTCTACAGAGGGTATTTGAGTTCCAGCAGGAGAAAACTTGACTCTGGTAACCCAAACAACACGACTGGGGATTAAGTAGTGCTGTGTCCTTCTTCCTGAGGAATCCAGGAATGCAAGCGCAGACAATTCCTCCTCTGTGGTTTTGCCAAATAATCCATACCAAGGATTTACTATTGTTCTCAAATGCCTTTGAAAATTTTGGGCAAGTCTTTGGTAGAATGAGCTGCTACACTCATCTTAATGAGATTAGTTCTCAGAACTAGCATTGAACCTGAACAAAAACCACAGAGCAGAACAACACAGATTGCTTTTGACTATTTAGATCCAGGTCTGCTATTCAACTCTGGATTGTGTCTGTTGTTTCATATAAAAGATCAGATCCAATGTAAACACCGTGGTTCATTCTTTTTTTTTTTTTTTGAAGCGAGAACTCAAGATTTTTTACTTGTATTTTTCCCCATCATAATTTTGGACTTCCCTTCTAGACTCCTCTTGTCCTTTCTCCCTCTACCATGACAGAGATATTGAGATAGACAAGGTTCGCTTATGTTCAGATTTGCTATGAGCAATGGAATTATGATAAATTCGCATCCAAAACCAAGCAATTAGTTTTGGAGAAATGAAAGATTAATCATGGGAGGGGAGATGAGATGGAGATGAGTCTACTGAGATAAATTACTCCAGATTTTTGGCAGTGACTATTCATGAATGATAGAAAATACCAGATTCTCGGTTCTCCTTTGGAAAAACTATGTGGCATCCACAACAGTGCTGCAGAAATAGCCAAATCCTTTACTAATTCCTGTGTTCCTTCATCATAAAACAGGGGAGCATCTGAAGGGCATGGCTGGATTTGATTGTGCTTGGAAACTCTATGATAAATGTTTACCAATTGTTGTCAGAAGATGTAATTTCAAAAAACCCTTCAGCCATTTTAACCAGTTTTAGCATGGAAAAAGACAGGGGACTTTGGGGTCCTAACTACTTCTCTGACGAGCCAACATCCTCTGCTTGGACTAACAGTTGCATTTGCAGTTGAGAATCTGCTTCATTGTACTGCATATCTTTCAGTGCTGCATAAATAAGCAGCTTGATGACTGCAAAGGTCTCCTGAGCCATCTACACATGCTTCTTGTTGCATGGAGGAAAAAGAATCCAGTTGTGTAATTAATGTTAACTAATTTCTTGGTCGTATTTCATACTCCAGCAAGGGCTTCCTGTGATATGTTGTTCAAGTCATTTAGACCCTGTTCATGGAAGGTTTTTGCTGACTACAGTGGTGCACGTGGGTGGAATTTAGGTTCCTGAGTTAAAACCTATTTGGAAGTTTATGGATGCCAACATTTTCACTTGTAAAATTCCCCTAATGTCAAGTTCTGCTTCTGTGCATAAAGAGAAGTACCATCATTTTAGCAGAAGTAAGAATTAAGTTTGGTATTTCTTTAATGTCTGAGTCTAACTGGGATCCACATACTATGCTGAAACCTCCAATGGATCTGGTATAGTAGATTTATTTTAAGCTTGTCTTGGCAACCATCTATCTGAGTTCAATAAAAAATATAACGTTATTGAAAGATCCTACATGCTCCCCATTCCTGTAATGTAATTGTAATTGGAGCATTCACTGCAGATGTAGGAGACCTACTTTCAATTCCTCCCTCAGCTTCAGGGAGTATTTACCCATGTTCTTCACCTTTCAGCAGGCTATACTCTGTTGTGAGTCATCATCTTTCCTCCTGAAACTCTGCCACTAGGCAGAAAGGCACGCAAGAGTAGTTTTCACAGAAAGAAAATTCAAGCAAAACTGCAATATCAGGCTTTTACGGATTAGATACAGAAGGTATAGACTGTAATTACTGGGTACAGCTTTACTCTAGACTGAAGATGTCCTTCAGCTGAAGACTATTCCTCTTCTGTGTCTGTCATGTATTGCCATGATTGCCAGGACACATGGGAAGTGAGTCAATAGCGCAGTACTGAGGCTCCATATCCTTCACCTTCTGCCCTCAGACAGCATCACTATTTCATGTAGCTAATTTCATTTTGGATAATTATAGGTCCACTTCCAGTATCTTTTCATATTTTTTGCAAGTTAATTTTCATAATCTGGTTTTGTTTTCTCAGCAGAGACTGTTTATTCTAAATAATTTTGCCCATAGTAGACGTGTTGGTCTCCATAGTGTGGATGAGTCACCAGAACAGGTTCTCCAACAGTGTCCCATAAATGAGGCCACAGAATTGGGTCTTGTGGGCAGTATTCACTTCTGGGCTTAAAGGCCAAATACTCTCAGCTGAGCTGACCAAGAGCATCTTTGGGTACAAAACCAGAGTATGGCTTGGACTCATGCCTCAGCAGCTGCAATGAGATACCTTTACTGCTCAAGCACTGCATTTTGGCAGAGTGTGTATGTACTGCAGATAATGAAGATCTGCCAGATTCTCACATCGAATCTAGAATTATTTCTTGTTTCAATCATGTCTTTCTTTTCCTGATGGCATCTTTTCTGAATCATGGCTTCAAAGCTTTTCATCTGAATTATGTAGGGACAAGCTGGCTTTTAAGTGCTTAGACCAGTTTGCTGCTGTGTTTAAGACGACTAATGATTGGGAATTCCCAGAGTGGGTATGCGACGGAGGGAAGGCAAATGGGTCACGGCTATGAGAAAGTGGCATATCTGTATAGAGAGAGAAGCCTTATTTCTGGGTACACACTGACTTTTGGGAGAAATCAAATCTGATATGACATTAAGGCAGGTGATTAAGAAAAAAATTGTAGACAAAGAGCAGAAAGACCCCAAGGAAAGTCTGAAGAGCTGTAATCAGAGGGAGCAGATCACCACAGATAAAACTGAAGTTATCCTGTCACTAACAGTCTTCCTTCAGTGGCCTGCAGGAGGACTTTCCTTCCAGGTTGTAAGGTGAAACTTTGGCTTTCTCCAACAGAGAGAAAATGAGGACTGAGCCTGGAAGAAAAACCCTGCTGAATCTTGGACTTAAATTGTTGGTTGCTCTTGAGGGAGGAGGGCTGTTGGTTTTTTTGGATAGTGCCATTGCCTCAAATCACAGCTATTTGAATACCAACAAAGAACTCAGGTTTTTAGTCAGGCAAAGCAGTTTGGTCAGACCCAAGTTATCAACATATAGTTAAAAAAATGAAATCCAAAGTTAAAAATAATTATTACCATATCACAAAAATAATTTAAACTAAAAATTTTAATAGATATGCTGTAAATTTTAGAGGATTTTTATACACTGTTAGGTAGCCAGTAAAAAAAAAAAATCAGCCTTGGAAAAACTAAAAAAGAAAAAAAGCCAACAGCCTTGCAGAGAGCTTCTGAACTCTGTATAAAGTGCTAGATTCATTTAATTTTGAAAGATTTGGATTTGAGCTCTAGATGATAGAATTCTTTTTGAACACTTGTGAAATCTCTTGGATTTAAAAATCTTTTCTCCTTATTTTCTATGCCTTGCTGAAATAGTCTGCTACAGGCTAATTCTTCACTGATTATGTATTCTTATATTCTTTTGAAGTTGCATTTTTATTTTGTGGAGCAATTTTTAAAGAGAAAACTAATTCTGTAATTTCTGCTTAGAAAGATAAAAGATATCTTCTTCCAAATTTCCCTGAATCCTTATGAAAACTTGGGACAGTCAAGAAAGAATCTTAGAACAATTCAGAAGTAGGACCATGTGGGAAAAGACTTTCTGTTTCCTTCTTGAGAAGAAATATCATATTTTTGTCCTAATGTACTTAAATACCAATATGTGATTTGACTGGCCACCGCTACAACAGCCACTCACCATTGTGGTAAGAGTTTTATAGAAAGTACATAGTCAGATCTTGTCCCCAAATAACTTTAAGACAAACATATATTAAAGCGCTTTACTGGGTCAGGGCCAAAACAGAGCAATTGAACAGGCAATTGAAAATATATATCAAATGGAGAGTGAGGGGGATTTGGGATGCATAAATAAACAAGTGACTCTTTCAGTTTCCTTCACATCTGGATAGTTCCGTTGTTGCAGGTCTATTTTTCAGTAATACCCACTTCTAAAAGATAATGTTGCTACTGATATGAATTTTGAAGAAAGATTTTTACAGAGTATAATTTACAATAACATTCCAAATTTTGTAGAATTTAGGAATATCTTACATCCCTGGAGAAGCGAAGTTGCTGAGATGGAAGTAATTTATTAAAGCAAATGTTGAAATGGCATGAAAGGCAGTAGAAATTGTGGCTGTCATTTCTCTTTGGTGGGGTCTTTTGACAAACCATGCCATTGGTTTAGTCCTCAGTTTAGTTCTCTGTTTCATTTGATCTGATAACTTACTAATGCAGGAATTAAACCCCCTAAAGTAATTGATTAATTTTTTTGAACTAGAATTTAAATCAAAAGAGTGAAAATAATCTAATATAAACTTTCCCACCAGAAAATAAAGATAATCTTCCAAAGGTCTGAACTGCTGAATTTCTAAAATTTCTTTCATATGAAGCAACTGCCTTGTTACCCATCCTTAGTTTTAATACTCAGATCTGACATACTGGCTCATGCTTCTGCATACTTGCAAAGCTGTTCAGCTTGACTGTCTAGATTCACAGTTTGGACCTTCCCGTCCCCTCGCTGCCCCAACGATTACCTGAAGCAGTAGGTTTATATCTTCTACATATCTTTCTGTCCACACCAGTATTTTATGGGGAGATTGTTTTACTGAGCCATGTAGATACACAAGTTTTTCCTCTACCTTACTTTACTAGTCCTGCAGAGTAATTGCCAATATGGTCAAGACAATATTAGGAAAATTTATCTGTCTTTTTCCTTTTATTTCTTTACAGTAGAAACCAACATTTTAGCAAGTTCCCTTTCTGCATGCTATTCCAAGAGCTCTGTGGATCATAGTTCAAGAAATTCTGATGCCTGATATTTCAGGAGAAACCACTTCCAGGATTTTAATATTACAAACCCTGTTCTTCCCCCTCATTTTTCTGTCTGACCATTTTTATCACTTTAATCAGATTTTATTCAGGTTGTCTCCTCTTGAGTCCTTAAACTGGGAGCACTGACGGTCATCTGAATGCAAAGTTTACTGTGTGACTGTTACTGCTCTCATACTGCAGCAGTAATTTTTTAAATTATAGAAAATATCTGTGAAATATAAATACAGAAGTTAAATTGCAGTGACAGTGGAAATGAGGTCAATATAATAAACCAGCAACACTAGATAGAATGTGAAGAATATGTTAGTGGATAATAACTGATGAAATCAGGTAATTCTGTTCTCGAAGCCATAAATATAAAGATTCTCTAAAGTGGCAAAAGTTAAATTTCTCTGTATAACGACTAATAACATTTAGCTACATTTAAGAGGTTAGCTCAGCTGTTAGTAATGTAAATGGGAAGATTCTATTTAATATGACAGAAGAAGGCTAAGACTTCAAGTGCTATAGATTTTCTAAGCACTAAACAAATATTGTCCAAATACGCAGGGCTCCAAAAAAACCCTAGAGAGAACAAAGTGCAACATGAATCAGAGTGCCTTGAGGTTCATGGGTGTAGATCACATTGCTCCACACCTTCTGGGGACCAGCTTGAGTTGCCCTTTGTTGTTGTATGCAACATGGGTGGAAGGGTAGCATCCCTTTTCCTTACATAATTTATAGCAATTATATTCACAAAAGAGAGCAAGGCTGGGACCTCCAGACACCTGATGTCTGAAGAACAGAAAGGATGCTCCCAAGGGGCTGTGGACAGTGACATGTTGAAGGGTCCGGCCTCCTAATTGTCCTTGCTGGACAAATGGTCTGGGTTGTCTTGGTTATTTTCTGTCCTGTGTTTTTTGGGTTTCCCTCTTGCCAGGGAAGAGAAGTGGTGTGTATATGTGGTGGGGAAGGGAGGGGAGGGAGAAAGAGGAGGGGAGACTGGGAACCCCCTGCTCCAGCCCCGACATGGGATCAGAACATGTAAGATTTTGGATCTGGAAATGATAGAGCTCTCCAGGATCTGTCAGTTTAGATGAAGGGCAGTGTCCAAGATATATGAAGCCTTTTCTCTTTACAGGGTTGTCAGCTGATTCAATCCATACAGGATCTTGAAATGAAATGCTTAAATATTGCTATACTGAAGTAAATGTTTGAAAGAGCAAATAAAACTAAAAAGCCAATATTACAAACTTTGATTCATGTAAATTGACTCTACCCATACAAAAAGTCTCGCTGGCTTCAATAGCTAAAGACTAATTGGGTGACTGAAGATTTGTAGTATCTAGGCTTTAACTAGTAATATGAATAACTAGAAATCTAACACGACAAATCAAATGTGCTAAGATATACTTCAATTCCTGTGCTGCTGTAATACATAGAGCCTCCAACCCGTTTTGAAACATTTTGCTGCATACAAACATGTAACACATGACCACACACTATACAGAAAAAGTACTGCAGGAGGAAGGAAGCATTGTTTTACTGATGAAGAAAATAAGCCTAGGGAGTAGGTTTTGATGCTATAATACACAACACTACGCTGTGAAAACCAGCTTTGGAAATGGATATAAACTATGCAAGAGTGAGTATAAGCATGTTGATGTAAGTCTGACCATAACAGAATTGATTATAATTTACCACCCCTGTTTAATACATTTGATTTTATCAAAGATAAGACTTACTTTGGTGTAAAAACCATGGCAGAACCCCAAATTTGACCCCCATCTCAAAAGTGACCCCAATATTCTGAATCAATTCAGCCATAAATCCCTCTACCTCCCCCACCTTAGCTGCAGGAAAGGTAAGGATTTGTACGAAAGTAAGGATTATTAACACCTCTGTACAGGTAGAGTTGATGAAATGCACAGATTGAGTTATTTGCCCAAGGACTTAAATACAGAACAAGGGCTTGGGTCGAATACAGACATAGCTGCTCTCCAGTCCGGTCTGTTTGACAGTGCTAACTAAAATGTTGTGTAGTTAGGTGGTCATACATAATATTGCCCAGGGCCCAAACCTTGCAATTCCTTCTAAGCACATTGTATTCAGCTTGCATTATTTGAATATGTATGTTTTGAATTGTAGGTGTGTAATGGCACAATTCTGCGTCCTTTGAGCATTTCTGATACTCTTCTTTCAAGCTTGTGGAGTGAAAGAGGTCAAATACTAAAATAGTGTATTCTTCCTCTTCTAAACAATAATAAAGAGACCATCTATCAAACTGGCAGGCTCATATCTTTTGTAGCCGTGTACAAAACACACTCTAACTGAATGAACAGCTGTCAGAGCAGTCTCTTGTCAGCAGGTGGGTTAAAGTTTGCTAATGCATATGCACACGTGCAGGCATTCACATCCTTATCTTGTGAAAATCAATAGCGATATTTCCAAATGTGTTTGCAGTCATGATTTACTCTGGCTGCATTAGCTGTCTTTTGTTCTTTGGCCCACCTGTCTCCCCTTATCTTTTTGCAATAGGTTTGTCCACCATGTGAGAAACTTTTCCATGAGCAAAATCTAGAGAGGTAAATAGTATAAATGATTTTTGTTCCTTTGATTCCTTCCATAAATCTGAGGTAAACGGTTTGTCTCTAACCATTTCTCTGCCACATTTTTCAGGAAGTGGATGTAGCTGGTTTCTGGTCTCTTTTAGCATAATGTAGGAAAGTCATAATCCACGCACCTCTTGAAATTAATATTGCAATCCTTACCAGTCTAGATTCTCGTGTAATTATTTTTAGTTCACTAGGTGTTTATGAAGACAATGAAGAAACTGCAACTAGTCCAGATGATTCAGAAACATCCGTGCAGCAAAGGCCATACTAGAGGGAAGTGCATGCGTATGGACTAGGATAAACTTTCTTTAGGGCAGACCTGATGAACTGCTCCATAAACGTATTCCCAAATCTAAGCCCAGGTAGTTGCAGGTCTTCTTCTGTTGCAATGTCTCCGTCATCATGCTCTGAACTGTCCCCCAGGCTTACTTTCCAAAAAATTGACAGTTGGGTTTGTCCCATCTGCCATCTGTAAAATACCAACATGTCAGTATAGTTATAACTCAATGATGCAATTCATAATCAATACAGGTAGGTTTACCTCCTTCCTGAGTATATGGGTATTTTTAGGATAGCCGTAGTCTTTAAGTTAGACACACTGACAAGCAAGTGCTGTAACATCTCTCCACTGACTGGACAGGCATCATGGTTTGGTGACCCCAAATGCTCAGCAATCTGAACTACCCTCTTGGTAGAAGGATTCTCAGTAATGCCTGTGATTAAGTACTATGGTAGTTCATCTGAATATGTCCTACAGTCATTACATGAAATGCCAGAAGAGCGTCACACAGTGCAGATAACTTATCCAAGGCATACTTATTATCCACATATATTTCTCAGTGTCTGCAGGCATCACCTGCAGAATCCCAAACCTCTATAAGAAGCTACTGCCAGAATACTAAGAATCACACCACTGAAAAATAAATTAAAAGCATAAACACATTCATTCCTACAGTTTGGCATAAATATTTTTTTTCAATTAGACAAGATGTTCTGAGTAGCATAAATCCCTTTTATAGTTCTGTTTGGTTTGGTACTTAATCAGTTACTTTCCTGAGCAGTGAATGCTCAACACTTAACTTCTTAACTTTCCTCTCAGATAAGTGCCATCAATTTGCAAGGTGATTTAGAATGCAAATCATGAACAGTGTTCAATACTGCTAGCGCTAGTTCTTTATGAATCAAGACCCTATAAAACTTCGTCAATATCTGTATTAAACACTTATTGACTGAATTTTTATAGAAGCCTTATTCACAAGGGACTAGTGTTTCCAGTATGAACCTAGATCACTGGGAAAGGCACAGGCATTGGTTTGTATTTTTCTAATGATTATCCTTACATATATAGTATTTATAACTGGAATAAACAGATACACACACACATACACACACAGATGTGAAAAATCTGGTTGTCAGATCATGCCAGAAGAGGGAAAAAGATCGTATTTTCTGAATCATTATAATAAAACCGTATTAAAAATTATGAGGAAAAGCCAAAAAAAAAAAAAAAGAACTTATAATACCTTTTAAAAGTTGGAATTGGAAGAGTAAGCAATAACACAAGAAAAAACAGACTAGTTACCTGTCTGTAAACCTTGTTTTACCATTTTATGAGTGTTTACTTTTTCTTGATTCAGAAGCTGGGATGTTAAAAATCCTAATCTGGTTGAAGTTAGGGGAGCTTTGCCTTTGATTTCATTGGTAGCAAAACTTCATCTTGTGTGAAACCAAAAGGGATTTGATTGAGATCTAGCTGACCAACATGCTGTGTTAAATTCATCATCCAAAGGCAGTAACATTGTCAGTAATGAAAAACATAGTATATCCAGATAACTTAATAATTCCAAACTGCAAATTGAGGATATCATTCAGGACTATTTCAGTTTTAAACATAATGTTTTGGAGTTTAGTTTTTAGCAAAAAAATAGATGCCTTCCTAATTTCCCTGTCGACGGACAGGAGAGAAAGCTTTGGAAGTGGCTTTATGCCAATTTAGACAGCTCAGTGTTCAGAGAATCTTTGAGAAGCAGGTTAATCCAGCTTTTTAGTTGTTTTATTATGTAATATCAACATAAAACAGCTGGATCAGGTTTGAACAGCTATTTAAAAACTACAGAAAATTGTTTATTAAGGATTTTTCGTCATTACTCCAGCTTTATTTTAACTTAAAGTCCCCCTGAAAATAACAAGGCAATTCAGGTTTAAGGTGTTGCTTGATACCAGTACAGTCAGCCAGCCAGAATCAAATCCAAACCTCTAATAACTACTTACTACAATGGTGTCAAATTAAAAAAAACAAAAACCAAAAAAACAAAAACAAAAAACAAACCCTGCCATTACCATGTTCATAAAAAGATTTTTTTAACTGCTAAATCCAGCTGTTTTATAGCTTCTCCAAATATAGCCTTATCTATGGGCTACTGTGACCGTTCCACAGAAAGATCATCAAAGATGTTGCCCTTATAGAACAACTGTATTTTCTAAAATAACACTACATGGAAGACATCTCAATAAAAATACACATTTTGATTTATGTATATTTTGCAAATTCTAGCAATTTTATTGATTTACTCATTAAAGAATTATTGAAAACATTTTAGAAAGAAAAATAATACATTAGATGTTAGTGTTTTGATAAATGAATCATTCTTCGTTTTGACAAAATAACTTTTCAGTAAAAATTTTCACTTCAATATTATTTAAAATTTAAATTGTATTTTAAATGTATTAAATGTTAACACCTTTTTAAAAAAAATAAAGCATTGAAAACTTTTGGTTTTGTAAATGCAAATTGTTTTGTTCGAGTTGAAATTTTTTTTTCACCTTATCAGTATACCAAAAATTTGTTTCCAAATGCAGCAATGATCTTTTCCTTGATGTTATGGAACCGCTTCTGCATGAAAAACAAAACAAAACAAAACAAAACAAAACAAAACCACCCAAACTTATCTATAGTTAAAATGAAAAACTGAATCTAAACTTCATTTTTGGCCCCAGGATCTATCAGCTCTCTGAACGCTATATGTTGTTTAATATACGTCAAATAAAAGGAGTTCACAAGTCATCTCCATAGCTTGTCATATGTGCAATCTAATTTGATGTACATGTAGTAGCAGAGTATCCTGTAGCAAGAAGAAAACTTTTGACCTTTCCTGCATTTGGAGAATACACAGAGTTGGGGATTCATCCAAATTATTCCGGGTACATATGACATGATGTATGGTGCTAGAAATACTCCTAACTGCAGCAATCAGGATGCTTTTATCAGTCAGTGGCCAGACTGACTGACCTTAACTAACCCAGTTGTTTAAGGGCAATATGTGACCCAAAAATGAACTTCTCTGCTATGAGAGCAACTAGTCTGCATGTGAAAAGGGTTGCTTTAGCTCTGTTCAATTTCTGTTCAGAGGCTTAGGTCAGCTCTTATTTTATCTGCACCCATTCAACCGTTAATATGAACTATGCTCTAGTTCTAGAAGTAGAAAAAAACTTCATCTATTTGGCTTGTAATAATTTGGTTGTGCTCTGTATGTAAATTACCTACTGCTACCATAATTAGATGGTCAACAATTCTTATGGAGAAGAGAAGCATTCAAATTGCATCTATTTGGTGAAAAATAAGTGTTGCTCAGCAGAGGTTATTTCACCTACTCACCCCATGATTAAAAACTTGCTGGTTAAAGATTTAAATGGGTTTAGGATTGGCATGGTGTCACCATTGTGCAAATCCTTTGTTAAATATTAAATAATAGAAAAATGTCTTAGGGTCACACAGTGTGTGATTTATGTGACAAAGCCCTTATGGGCTGTGTTTGTCAAAGGCAACTCATAATTCTAGATTGTTTCGCTGAATAGCAGAGAATATTTTTGTGGTGGTGGTGGGTGGGAAGAGATTTGTTTTCTCGCTATATTCAGTGTGGTAAAGATTTCTCTCTGTCTTTAGACACCTTTCACATGAAGAAACCAAGCCCTGGGGCTAAGCAAAAGAGATGGGGAGGGATGGGTGCCCCTCCCTTGCATTAAGCCACGGCTGATAACGGCTTTTTGATATATGCATGGTCTGGGACTCAATTAGATTGTCAGATAAAAGTAATAAAAATATGTCATTTTTCTAAACATTTTTTTATGTGTATAACAGGCAGAAGCTGTTTAAAATCTGAAGACTGTAGGCCATGTGGACTTTTTGAAAGACTTGCATGCGTGTATAACTTCACATCATCTCAGAATTATTCTTCTGGGACTTTCTAAACAATTGTGTCCATATAAATCCCTATTGCTTTGTTAAAAAATATATATGTATATAAAAAGTAGGTAGTAATTTCCTTCCTCCACCCCCTCAAAAATATATATATAAGTTACAGCCAGAAATTATTGCTTGCATTCTGTACTCTAGGAAATACAAAGGCAAATTCAAAAAAGACCTTGTCTCCTTTCTTTCTCTAAAACACAATTTATTGCTTTAAATCATAAAAATAAAACAGTCAAATGTTGCATAAGAGACCCTCAGCAGAAATAAAAGAAAAGAAAAGGCAAAACTGAACTTCCCATAAACCCAAATCCCATACAGCAGAGCTTTCTACAAGACCATAATTAAATAATCCCTGAAGGACTTGTGGAGGAGGGGATAAGAATACATAAACTTTCCAACATGATGAAAGAAAAGACCCTGTTATTATTGTTTGATTTTATTTTTAAGAAGGAAAGAACTAAGCCATATATACTTAAGGTGGTCTACATGCGAAAACTATTCCATGCTGAGCAAGTATCCGTACAAGTCTCAGCCTTGATATACAATAAAACAGAAATCAAAAGATGTCTTTGTGACTTGAAATCTGCAAGTAGATTGTGGCATTGTTTTAAAAAGCGCACGTCTTCAACACCAGACGAAGGCCTCCGACTCTGCAGCAAAGCTGTTAGTGCTGTTCCTAAGCATTTCTTCAACAAATTGTTCCTCGGGTCTGAGATCTGAGATCAGATGGTGGAAACTTCCAGCAGAAGGTCTGTTTTTCAGGAGGTTCTTCACTGGACGGGAACCTTGTTTGTTAAAACAGGAGAGGAGTCACACGCCCGTGCGAGGCCACTCGTGCAGACAGGCGATTAGGTAGAAAGAGTGGCCAGGAAAGGTAAGGATTTCTTGCAAACATTTTACTTTCTCAAATGAAAAAGCAAACTATCAATGAAGCATTTTATTCTGAGCTTTTTAAATTATCTTTTGTCATTTTCCTTCAGGAAGGTTCACTTTTGATGAAATGGTTTTCCTCAGACAGAAAAATATCTCACTGGGAAAACATTTCAACCATTTCAGACTGTCGTATTTTACAAAGTAAAATGCTGATAGAGTCAAATGCTGATAGAGTCTTCTCTCTGCTAAGTCTCCAACTATGGGAATCACTCCTCCTTACATAGGCGACACCAAAGCATCTGATCTTCTGTAAATACTAGTCAGCACGAAAGCATCTGGGAAAGGCGAGGGCACTTCAATGGAAGTCTAACAGGGTGATTTCTGTTTTTTGGTTTTTTTTTTTTTTTTGTCTTTTTGAGGAGGATGATTCTCCCATTTTAGTTGAAACCCTGCTAAGGACTTCTCTCTTTTTTTGGGGGACTAAGAGAGAATATGGAGCTGTGCCATGGCTTTGCTTACAAATCTTTCCAGTAAGCACCCCTAGTAAAGGAAGAATTAATTATTAATAGCACAGATGTCTAATGTGCAAAAAGTTTCTTTCTGGTGCTATTCTTCACTATAAAGATGGAAAAGTTATCATACATAAAATGAAACATGACTCCACAGTTTATGCAGACACAGAAGATTCAGGTTTAAATCTGTCTGTCGATCATCACAATTTCATCAATGTCTTGCCTGCGTCTTGTGACATAATGATAAACCTCTTTTGTATGTTTTGCATCTGGGCTTAAAATGATGTTGATAAAACTGCTTATGACTTCACTGACTGGTACTATCTAAATTTATAAGTTGGTCAGTCAAAGGTGGAAAGTTGCAAAGGGACAAAGACAATGGAAATACATATTCTTTAGATTAAGAAGGGCCTCAAGCTGCAGTGAGGAAGCAGCTTTCTTATGGGAATAAACAGAATCATGTCAGATTCTTCACGAAATGCCCAAACTTCCAACCTTAGTAGGGCTGACTGACGGCAATCGGTCATTTTGCCTTTCTGCCAAATCATCTCTGGCCATGTGAGGCCTGCAGGACCTACAGAAGTATAGGAGTGAAGGTCTGGTGAAATCCAACAGGAGTCCTCAAGGCAGAAGTAAGAAACTGGATTCTATACGTTCATCCTGTGGTCTGGTTCCCAGCCCACCTCCACCCAGCCGTGCTGTTATCACAAGGAGTATCTGTGGACACAAGGAACAGGAATAGTATGATGGTTTTCAAACAATTCCAGAAATCCTTCCCTTTGTTTGCCCTTTCCTGTTCAACGCTGTGCGAAGCCACAGTGAAATGCACAGTGATCATGAATGAAAGTCAGGAGGAAAAACTGATCAGAGAGAGCAGTGAATCTGGGCCATATTTCAGGATCTGAGATGGCTCCATAGCAATGGAAAAGTAAATGAACCCTTTAAAACTATTCTGACCTTAATAATTGAAGGTACAGTAAATCAAAATCAGACTCTGTGGATCGTTGTGTATTTTTCCGGATAGCATCCCATTAAACTATGTATGAATACCCCAGATATACATACAGTGGCCCCAGTTTTACCCTCAGCTAAATCTGGTTTAATTCCAGGATTTTTAATATAAAATAAGTTGTTTCTGGAGGTATATTGCTGCAGCTGCCAGTGGAAAAATCACACAGCAAATTGAGAAGCATGCTGAAAATAAGTATTTGTTTCTTGGTGTAACTGGGCTGCTTTGCTTAAGCACGATACAGTTATACTGCATGGAGTTTGAGCTGGAATGAAAATGAATACAATTCATCTCCAAATTAGATGCAGTACCATATGTGTTGTCAATTTATCAGTACACCAACAAAATTGAAGTGTTGAATGGAAGTGGCTCGATGACTGTATGCGGCTGTAAGAGTCAGCAAATATTGCAGTTAGCTGACTCAGCCAACTGCTTCTTGACACATCTCTATCTTTAGAATTATTGACACATCTCTAGTCACATGGAACTGATATTTAAATGTTACCCTAGAGTCAGGCACACATAATGGTTACAGAATTCATGCCTCTGGGTAGGCTGAAGAATTTGAGGAGAGAGTATTACGACACAAACTGTGTTTTTCCTCCCTGTAATGTCTGAAAGGAATTGTAGTCAATCCTCCATTCTAATTGGCAGATCAATTTTAATGAATGGCCTAAAGTCATAATAAAAACCCTATTTTGCATTACTTCGTTGTGGAAGTATCTATTTACTCCCAGATTAGCAGCTTCTACCTGCTTCTTATCTGTGTTGTTTTCGGAGGGGGGGGAGGAGTGGAGGAGAATAAAATGTTGCTGTATTTGTTCAATATTTCGTTGCTTAACATTATGTTATGCTATAGCAGGTTATGTTACATGAGTTGATGAGAGCAAGAAACAGAGCAGTGCAATATAGTTTAAAAAAAAATGAAAAAATCCCCAAGGTGAAAGAGGTATGAAGAAACCCGTTACAAACCCAGACCAACTTGGCAACTTTCCTGTGCTGACATCTTTAACTACCCCCTCACTCCCCTCCTCCTCCTCCCAACAAATGCAGAAGAACCACAGGCGTGTAGGGCTAGATTTCTAAAGATGTTAGATACCTAACCTTTTAAAATCTGATCCATAACTCCCACTATTGTATTTCCTTTTCAAATTCATTTTATAACAACCATGACTCCCTCAGAACCTGCTTAGTTGTTTCATAAAGGCCACTTAGAGACACCATGTAACTCTAGTGACTCACCACAGTGCCTTTTCAAGGCAGAAAAATCATGACACACTGCTCGTGTATATAACACAGTTCCATATTACTGATTTTAGATTTAATTTTCTTGGCTAGGGCTGAGTTATTGGATGGACACCATGGGATGCCAAATGTACAAACTGCCTTGCAGCTCAAGAGTCTATGAAGAATCCTGACTGAAGTGTCTACGACTTTCTCAGCCCACATGAACATTTGGGGACTTGCCAAGTGATCCAAAGATGTTCAAGGCGATATGTGAATATGTTGAAAATTGCATTGTGGAAGAAGTGCTAGTACAGAAAGGGGCAAAACACACAGAGCAACTTCCCCAGAGAAACCAGAGCTGGAAATGATACAAGATATGTATATTCACAAGCTACCAGTAGATTCTCTTCCCCCTGCCCTTCAGGTCTTTATCTGCTGTGAGCTAAGTTAACTCTATTGTAGTCTCCAGCAAAATGAAATTTTTCCTCCCTGCTAAAAACGTTACTTTGGAATTAAAGAAAATGGGTTCATCTAGTAAAGCACAGTGTACGTATAAAAAAGAACAGAATGTAGATAATCCAGCTTAAAGTGTAGCTGGTTGAGAACGGAAAAGACACTGTGCTTCCATGGCAATTCCCAGGCCAACCTTCGTCTTCAGGGAGGTGAGTTTCACCAGCTTTGCAAATTTATATTGAAATAAACCCCAAGAAATGGCACCAAGTTAATTAAAAAGTGACAATTTTATTTGCAAAGATAGAGAACAAAGAGTCTTTTAGGTTCACAGTGTTGAGTCACATCAGCAATCATTTCAAATAGATTTTTCTTTTTATTTTATACTCTTTGAATGTAGTCTATGAAATTCGATTTGGGGGTTTTTGTTTTGTCCTGTTAGCCTGGGACTGGTCATCTACTTGTGTAAACCAGAGTGAAAACAAGTGTTAATGTGTACCAGTTGAGGACTGGCCCAAAACTGCAATTCTCAGCTTCTTTGATGTGTTAACACTGAACTGCCAAATGCAAACTAAGATTATATGTAATTTTCAGTACCATGATTTTTCTGTAAACTATTGCCGGGGAAATATTTATGTTAAGGTATTTAGTTTAATATCATGCTTTTAGTCTAGGTTAACGGAAATAGTGTGTTCCCTTACCGAAGTGTATATGTGACTTTATGCTAATGAGAGAGAGAGAGACTTAAATGCACTAATTATAGTAGGGAGTATTGCACAGGTAGCTGAAATACAAGCTCCTCTACGCAGATCTGCCAAATGTAGCTCACACTTGATCTGCCACACTGTCAGGCTGTTGCTGTACTAGTGCTCTGCAAGGTGAGCAGAGACGAGACACTGCAGTAACTAAACCTTCGCCTTGCAAACCCCAGACCCAGGTCACATGAAAATTTTAAGGATCACAATCCAGATGTAGTATAAGCAGTGAGAGCTGTTAATCTACATGTTATTATTCATTTGAAAAATATGCATTGATAACTCTGTGGACGTAAGAATTAAAAACTACAACACTCCCTCAACCCTCAGATTATAAAGGAGATGGGTAACTCCTGTATTTATTTTACTTTTTTTTGTAGTCAGTATGATATTAGGGCCATATTTTTAAACCTCATTTTGCTATCATGTGAGTACAAGATCTAGAATAAAATCATGACATTGAAAACCAGGAAAATCTCCCATAAATACGTAAAACATATAAAACCAAGAAATTTCCCCTAGTTTACCATCCTACTTTTCTGAAATCAGTCCATCTTAACCAGAAGCTGTGTCTTCGTATCTAATAGTCCTGATATTTCTTTTTCTTTTTTTTTTTTTTTCCTAGTCACATTGGGAACCTATCTGAACATCATCAGCAACCAGAATGACTTATGCTTCTGAATTTATTCACCATATACATACTTTTTTTTGTCTAAATCCCATACCTACTGATTTTATTTGCTGCTGTCTAGTTTCTGTATTGTCAGAAACAGCAAATTGTTTTCTGTACACCTTTCACATGCCACCCGTGATTTTACAGAGCTTTATAAGATCCTTCTGCCTCATCTCTTTTATGGGTTGAGCAGTCCTAGTCTATCTTTCCAGATACAGAAATCTTTGATTTCCCTTGTCATTCTTCCCTGTACACTCTTCCTTGTTCTTCTGAATGTTAAATATTCCAAGCTCTACTAAAAATTACATGCATATATTTATATAATAAAATGTGCTTTATAGGATCTTTTCCAAAACTTCACTAGGAATCTGTTGCTCAAATAATGCACCATTAAGATAAACATTATCATATTCATAAACTGTTCAATTTCTTTTTCATTCCGTATAATTGAATAGATCTAATTAGGTTGCAGAATACTGATCATGCACAGATCATGCTATAATTTGAAATGTAGCTGGACAACTGTCAGAAATTAGGATTGGATTAAAAAAAAACCCCAAACCTCCAGGATTAGGCAAATGAAATCAACTTGAAAATTATGTCCAAGTAATGCAAGGTGGAGTACAGGAGATATAACCTAAAGAATAAAACAGATATCCAAGTAGAAGAAGAAATTTGAAAAGTGAGAAGTGGTAACGCCAAAAGGTGTATACATGGGTGATGATGGACAAAATTGTGTGGTGTCATACAGCAGTGAAAAAGGATGAGTGTGATTTTGGCCAGCCTCTGTGGGGCATTATACCACTGATGTATGGAGGCAAAAGTCCCTCTTTGTGTGCACTAATGCAAACCTTACTTAAAGCAGTTTGCTCAGCTTTGTGCACTTCATCACCAGGGGGATCCTGGATCATGGAGGGAATTCAGTTAGAGAAATTTAACAGTAAAGAAAAAAAAAGGTTGGCTAAGACATGAGTAAATGGAGATGGAAGGGAGATTAGCATGACAACGATCTACTAATTGAAAGGTAATATTAGCACCCAGAAGAAAAAGAATAATTTAAGGTGGTACAGACTTCTTGGTAATAGGATCCATTCAGTTGCAGCGTAATTTCATAAGGCAAATCACCTGTGATCGTTACAAAGCAGACTGGCCCGAACACCAGCAAATGCATTCTGAGGAACAATGCTGCAGCAGCATGAAAATACGTATTCCAGCTTTACCTTCTGTATTATTATCCACAGTCTGCCTCCTTCCCATAAAAAATAAATAGCCTCCATATCTCAAAACAAATGGATCCCAGATTTTTCACAAGGATTGAGGTAGTTCACTGAAAAGCTCTCATTTCCCTTCTAGAGAAAAAAGAATTGGAGGGTGCCCACGACGAACTGAGGTCCTCTTTATTTTCTGCCCGTTGTCATCAGAAGTAAATCATCTTGGTAGGGAGGCAAACTGGGAGTCTAATACTCTGTCTAGAATCAGCTTTCTACCTTGGCCTGATAAACTTGCTCACTCCTCCAGCATCCACTCAGTGTCAGCTCTCAGGAGCCGACTAGGAAATTGCCTCCTTGACATGAGGCAGCAATGAGCTACCAAAGTCTTCTCTACAGTGCCACTGACATGCCTTTCATTTTAAACTGGTTCCTGGAGATTACACCTCAAAGTACCTGGAGGTGGAAAGAGAGTTAACATTTAAATGGCTATAAACATTCTAGTTATATATAAACACTGTCTAATGTATCTTTCTCTGTTCACTCTTGCCTACCAAGCTGTATCTTTTTCTCTGCTGAGATATGTTATAGACATTTTTACCAGAGGGAGAAGTTTCTTGTGTCGGTAGCCAACCTAATCACCTCCTGCCTTGAATCTTCCCTTAATCAGCTTTAAGGACCCCACGCAGAACAAAACCCCGTAGCGGGTCCTCACTTCTTTTCCCCATATGTCCACTCATCACTGTGTTCTGCTTTCGTAGCAGAGGCACAGAGAAAAATGACAGCCATGGAGGGAGAGGGGTATCAACTGCTGTGGATAAATCAATCCATCACAAAAAAAAAAAAAAAACAATTCTGCCATGAAACTTAATCACTAAAGGTCATGTCGGGGAGTGAGGAACAGATTAAATTAGCATAGTATTAGATATGGAAAATGATTTCTGTCAAAATCATCTTTACCACAATTATAATATGTTAATTACGTATTTCATTAAGGAAGTTGATTATGGTTCACAGATGAAATCATGCAGACGAAGACACCTGGAAGGAAGCACTAGAGCCTGAAGCCTCTTCTCTCCCTCTCTCTGTCTCACACACACGCACATGCACACACACAGACACACACACACACACGCACGCACAATTAGGTACATGCACTCTTATGTAGAAAAGCTTTTCCCAATATACTTCAAAGATTATTAAAGTGCAGCTGTGTCTGGTTAGGACAGAAACTCAGAGAAATAAAGGAAAGCATGGTAGGGTACATTCATTTTCCTTCTATCGGTACTTAGAATGAACTGTTCGTTTTAAGACTGTAAGATCCTCTGCCTCTGGTGACATATTGGTGGCATCTAGTACTGTGGGTAAAGGATTTCAGCACTGACTAATGAGATGGTGGTTGTTCGTTTTTTACAGGGAAGAGACCATTCGGCAAATTTTAGCTGTTTGAAAGAGATATCATCAACCATATGAATGTCATACAATATCTTGCCCTTAGAAGTGGCTGCAGTTCGTTTACAGTGAGTTTGGGTACTTGGGTACTGTGAAAAAGTTACATCAATCAGCAATTACTTATAATTTCTTAGACTTCTTTTCCAAATAATTGTTTGAAATGTTTGCTATGCTTAGTGAATAGAGCAAGATCTTTAGTGATTTGAAAACACAGCCTCCTTGTTTTGGCTAGAAACAATTCAGCCAAGTCTCATAACCCATAAACGCTGAGAGTTGGAGACAGGAATTTTCACATGTGTATGAGTCTGTGTATGCGTACATATGTGTGGTGTGTGCGTAAGTGCAAGACAGAGACGAGTTGTAACCTACATAAGAAAGGACTAATTTTATTCAATTCTGACTAAAGGAGCAGCAGAAGTGGAATAAATGGGGTACTCAGTGCAAGGAATGGAGGAGATTATATGTATCCCTCCAA
>NC_134313.1:66154131-66334131 GCF_964195595.1 Calonectris borealis | reverse complement strand
TACTGTATAGTTATTCTCATTGTCTGTTGTTCAGGTGGTGTGAATACCCTGAGACATGACATACAACAAGGTCTGTTACAGATTAAAACAGGATCCAATAAAGAAGACGTATTCAAAAATATAATACTGCCCCTTCAAATCAATAAATAAAGACAAGCATTTCATACACTAATGCATATATCTATGACCATTATAAATTAGTTGCTTGCCAGAAAATACACTTCTTAGCACAAGTGCCATTATTTAAAGTTGTCTGTTTAATGCACACTTAGTATATTTTCTCATCCAAAGCTGCACTGCATAATTAGGCAACATCCATTCTTAAAAACTAAAGTAGATGCCAAAAATGTAATACATAAAGCATGACGTTTTACAAATTTACATCTTCAAAAGTTATGTGTGGTTTCAGATAGAAAAAAATTGCAAAAAGATCACTATATTATAATGGTCCGGGTTTCATCTTAGCTTGCTCCATCTGTCGGCTGGCAGTAATGTAAGTTATAATGCACTCATTCTTATTCAACTTCAGTGAATGGGTATTTTCCAGGGTAGTTCTATTAAGTGGACAACTAGATAGGTGTCTTAATAGTTTGCTGAATTATGGCTGTTTAAGTCTCGGTTAGATCAATGAGTTGATTGCTGGTTCTTTTCCCAGAAGGCATTTATTGTCTTCTAAGGTGAGCACGGATTTCTGTCTGTATTCCCAGCATGGATGAGTCTCCTGTAACCTATTGGTCATGTGCAGCAGAAGCTCTTAACTTTTCCACTTGGGACCCCTTGGGAGGGGTCTTCTACCCCTATCCCACCCAGATGGGTGAGGGTGTCTGTCTCCTGCTGCCCTTTTTCACCAGCCAGGCTGGTGCCAGTCGCCTTGGTGGGAGGTGTGACACAGTCCTCTGTTCCCTCGTGGGCCTTCTCCTGCACAACAGGCCACAACTGATCAACCAGAAAGATGAAGGAAAGTGTGGGCCCGCTGCTGAAGGATGCAGGGGACCTAGTGATGAAGGACATGGGAAAGGCTTAGTTGCTCAATGCCTTTTTTGCCTTAGTTCATTGGCGAGGTCCTCTCTCAGGCCTCCCAAATACCTGTGGCTGGCAGCAGTGTCTGGCAGAGCAAGGTACTGCCCGTGGCAGAAGAAGATAAGCTATGAACCCGTTTTGTAGACTGGGCTTGTACAAGGCTGTGGGACCAGCTGTGTTGCATCTGATGCTGCTGAGAAGCAGGCCAGTATTACTGTGGTGCTCTCTGTCCTTTTTAAAGAGTTGTGGAGATCAGTGACATGGAGAAAGATCTGGGAAACTACAAGTCAGTCAGACTAATGGCAGTTCCTGGGAAGATCATGGATCAAAGCCTCCCAGGACCCATTGCCCAGTGCATGAAGAACAGAAGAGTGAAAGAACATGTTGGTATTTACCAAAGGCAAACTGTGCCTGATCAACTTGATTATCTTTTACAGTGAGATGACTGGCTTGGTAGACAATGGGAAAGCAATCATCTACCTTGACTTTAGTATAGTCCTTGGCACTGTCTCCATAATGCCACTGTAGACAAATTTGAAAGATATAGACTAAAGAAAGACTACAAGGTGAGTGAAAAACTGCCTGGACTGCTAAGCTCAAAAAGTAATGAATGATCAGTGTTTCGAAGACCAGGTGGTGGATGGTTACTGGTGGCATTCTTCAGAGACTGACACTGAGGCCTCTGCTCTTTAGTATCTTCATTAACAACCTAAGTGATGGGATGGGATGCACCTTTATCAAGGTTCTGGATGACACCAAACTGGGAGGGGGTGGAGGGGTGGGATTTGGAGGCTTCCAGCATACTGGGAGCAGGGCTGCCAGTCGGAGGGACCTCAACAAGCTGCAGAAATGGGGTGACAGAAATATCAAGAAGTTCAACAAAGGCAAATGCAAAGTCTTGCATCTGGGATGTAAAAACTGCAACAGTACAGTAGAGAGGGTAACTGGCCAGGCCAGTCTGAAAAAGGCATCTGGGAATCCTAGTGGACAAGTTCAGTATGAATCAGCAGCAGCGAAGGCCAGCTGCAATAGAAAGAGCATAGCCAGCAGGTCAAAGGAAGTGATTATTCCCTGCTGTTCAACCCCTGTGAGACCACATCTGAGTCGTGTCCAATTTTGGGGCTCTGTGGTACTAAGAAGACATAGACAATGTGGAGCAAGTCTGGCAGAGAACCGCCAGGCTGGTCAGGCATACGAGGAGAGGCTGAGAAAACGGGTGAATCTATTTGCTTGCAGGTGAATCTATTTGATGACTCCAACTACCTGCCAGAAGGTTATAAAGGAGATGGAGCCATGCTCTTCCCAGTGAAAGGACCAGAGGCAATAGACTCAAGCAGCAGCAATGGAAATTCCAATGAGACACATAGCCAAAATTCTTCATGGTGAGAGTGATCAAGCACTGGCCCAGATTGCCCAAGGGCTGTGAAATCTCCATCCACGGAGGTATTTAGAACTCTACCAGACAACGCCCTGGGCAACCTGACCTAGCTTTGAAGTTGGTCTTGCTTTGAGGAAGGAGGTGGACTAGATGACCTCCACAGATTCTTAATTATTCTCTGATTCTAATCTCCTAATGGGTGTTCTTGATTTTCTTTTTATGGTTACCTCAGGCTCTGGTATTTAAGAGCTATCACAGAGAATAAATTCCCCGACTCCTGGTCTGTCTCCTTTTCCCCTCTTTTCCCTATGGTCTGTGGCATTTTGGCTCTGCTTCTTGTCTCACCTGGCAGCCAGCTTGTGCCTCTCAGCAGCTTTTGCACGATGCCACAGGAGAGCAGAGGCTAGTGGGCCGTACAAGCTGGCCAGCATGCCAGGAGCCTTTGTGCTTCTGCCTGTTAATCACAAGGTGCTACTGAGGTGTGTGAGCCCGCCAGCGTGCCAAGAGCCCGCGCATCAGCCACACAAAGAGAAACGAGCTAGCAGCAGGCAGCAGCAGATTGCAGAGATGTGTCCCAGTGCTGTCAGGGGCAAGGCCTGAACCACCCACAGCAATTAGTGCAGTCAAATCAGATGCAGCGGCAGCCAGTTGGACCGAGGCTTGCTGCCTCACCTTCCTACTGGCCTGGTCATTCCCCATGCACCCCGTCAAGTGGGCACCCTCATTTCTTATTGGGAGGGGAGTGAGAATAATATTATGTTATATTGCATTATATCATATTATATTATATTATATTATATTATTTGCATATATTATATTATTTGCATATATTATGTTATATTATATTAATTACATCATGTTGTTACATTACATCATGTTACGTGTTGCTCTGGAGTCACTTTCCCAATTTGGAAGACTCCATATTGCTACCATGTTTTGCTCTCTGCAGGTGTCCATCCAGCCTGTAAGATGGCTGAAGAGCTGGAAGAGGCTCGCTCTCCCCCCTTTCTTTCCTCTCACGCAGTGCAACAGATTTCGCTAAGCAGCTGAAACTGGAAGTGGGTGTCCTAGCCTCAGCAGAGTGGGGAATGAGGTCAGACGAGAAGCTGCCTGTTGATAGCCTGCTCTTGGCTTTAGCAGAGACACTAATGTGGGGAGAACGGGGAGAAATGGCGGAGCTGGGTCCCCAGCATCTCTTACTTAAGGACAGATATCTGCTTGTCTTCGAGGCAGGGGGATCTCTGTCGCAGTGGGTTCACCCCTGTAAATCAGCGTGGTGTTGATTTGTAAATGGTTGGTCTCATTTACTGCATTCCTCTCTGCAAACTGAGCTTGTGCTAAGCTGCTGGAGCCCAGCCTCACTTTCCTCCAGCCGCTCACTTCCAAAAAATTATTGACATTGCCTCCAGCCCTCGGATGTTAGTGGTATTTTTGTTTTATGTCTTTCCTAACAAGTTGACACAACTTAACAATGTTGGTCTTGTCACCAGATTATTCTTCTAAATGAGACAGTTATTCACAGTGAGTCATTGAATATTTTACAACATGGTTACAGTAGCTGCTCCGACAGGCACCTGTGTATAGATGAGAGTGTACGTACTGTCACGGCACTGTCAAATAGGAGATGTTTGCTCTACCTTTATTTATACAAACCATTCACCCCCTCCTCCCCCCCACTCACAGCCTGCCCTTTAATTCTCACGGTACCATCTTTCCACCTTGTTACTGGGGTGGATGCACAGAGACGGCCCTACCGCCACTGTATGCCTTAGGTTCCTTCAGGTGTTTGGGGAAAATACGTGTTATTAACGTTGTGCAACTGGCGATGTGACCTGTAGACAGTTTATTTCCTGGCAGACCAGTGAGCTTTGGGAGAGGGAATCTTTCCTTCGGCTGAGGATGGCTTGGGAAACAAAGTTCTTCCAAATTTTCCCTTTTCACCCTCCTGCTTGATTTATTTTTCTGCTTCTTCTAAAGGACTTTATAGCCAAGAGCAACTAGGATATCTGCCTGATTGCTTTTAAAACCACTTTGTGGCCATCTGGAAATAAAAATCTCTAGTACCACCCCCCCACCTGAGACCATCTCCGGGGAATGAGTGTGTGTGCATGCGTGTGCGTGAGAGAGTGCGCGTGTGTGTGTAAGTCTACAGTAACTCTCCAGTTTGTCCAGAGTTTAAGGAATAAGAGCCTAACTTAGGCTCACCCCAGATTTTTGATACATGTTAGTGATGAGAAAGCCTTGTTTATCACCTGCACTAGGTGACAGGACATCAGAACTGAACCACTTACCTTCTGTGCAAGGCATTTTCTCTCCTTTTTAATGTCTGTGATAATACCTGCTTCTCAGATATTGTGCCTTTAATTAATTCACATTTTAAAAGTACTTTGAGGTTCTCAGACACATGTGCTACTTGAATATAAACTATGCTTGTAAGAATTTGTAATTTCTTTGTGGTGTTTTTGGTTCCTTTTTGCTCCTTTTTTTCCCCCCTGGAAAATAATTGTCCCAAAACTAGTTAAATAGCAGTAGAGTCTGTGCAACAGCAAAAGGGCCTCTATTGTCTGTCATCTTGTACCTTGCACCTTGTCAGTAACACCTATAAAAAGCTGGTGTAAAATGGCAGCGCGCAGCTCTGCTAGTACTTTACACTCATTTTGCACAGAGTGAACAGACTACACAAGGTGCAAGGCCCAGAGGCCTATGTTTCTGCCCATTTGGGATATGCTCTTTGCATCAGATCTTGAGATTTCTTCCTTTTATTAAAGTAAACCCAAAGGGGTTCCCTAGAGGCATAGCCAATATTCACTCCTTGTGGGCACACAAATCCAGGATTAGCCTGTGGCTGTTCCCAGGGAAAGTGTTCGCTAGTGAAGTCAGAGCTAGTGTCAGGCGGGTACTGTAATGGAGAAGACATGCTCTGCCTGTTTATTCATCTGAATTAGGTGCCTCCAGAATGCATATTTGTGTACCCCCAGAGTTTAAAACTCCATCATGCTTGTGTCCTAAGATATGACGTTCCTCTGAAACTGCTTTTCTTTCACATTACTGTGAATTCTCCTTCAAGTCAGGAGGATCTGACACTGAAACTCTTCTCTGCTAATTTCTCCCAGCTAGCTCACAGAAACACTGAAGATGGGAGGTCTTCCAAATTGCCAGTTTCCTAAAACTGTTATATATACTTTTTTTAAATGGCATAGTTTCAGTTTCACTTGGGAAAACAGAGGGGAAGACTGGTAGATGAATAATTATTAAAGCTAGGTCTGAAATTATTCCAAGTCTGTGCCTCGCCTCCTTTGCAGGAAGATGATGCTGAATCCCTAGCTGCTTCCAGGGCTCCCTTCTTTGCAAGGGTCCTCTAATGTTAAATTGAAGCAAACCAAAAGCTCATCACCAAAACTCATGAATTCCGATGTTTACACCTGGTTTTGAATCCAAATCTAGATTTGAAGAGGATAAAGGAGGTCTGTGCATGTACAAAAATATCCTTGGATGGCTAAAAATAATAATAATTAAAAAGCACTGGAATGAACTCTCATTAATAAACTCAATTTTAAGGTATCATCTGGCTTTTCTGACAGTCTAATGATGAACGATGCAAGATGTAGGTATTACAGATACACAGATGTCTGTCATAAATAAAAACAATTATTACTATTATTATTAATATGTCTTACACCTAGAGGCTCTAACTGAGATAAGAGTCCTACTCATTGTGCATGCAGTGAGACACATTTCTCAATTTGCCTCGTAAGTAGAGCAGAAAGGCAAATAGACATGACCAGGCAAAAAAAAAAAAAAGGCAAGACACACAACGGGATCAAGTTTGGGCTCTTCAGAGGACCTTTCTTCAGAGAAACCTTAAGTATCCTTGAATTTCAAAGGGAGAATGAGAGCTTAACTCTTTTATCCCATTGAAAACCTCAGCCTGACGGACTTGTCTGAGGTCATACGGGAAGCCCATGGACAGGGGCAAAACCTGTCCAGAGACAGCAATGAAACCCAAATCTCTAGAATGCTTTTGCACAGAAATAGTGTTTCTTCATACAAATAACTGTGTTTGGGCTCATGTCTAGCTTAGATTAAAGAGCCATGGATAAACATCTATCCTAGTTACCACCACAACTATGAATTCTAAGGGTTAGTCATCCCCGAGACCTGGAATGGCTCATTCACGTGAGACAGAAATATTTCATTCAGCCTTGCACCCCTAGAAAGCTGACACTCCTGAGCAATGAAGCTCCTTTTTCCTTTCTTTGCTTTCTCGGTGAGTGATCTTGACTGCATTTCCACCAAAACAGAGATGCAATATCTCACAAAGTGGCGCACTGCATGTTTCTGCCAGCATTCATTGGCTGCGCCTCGCGCGTAGGGCAAAGGCTTAGCCTCTAAGATTTGTTGGCAGCCTCCTGCTCTTTGTTCTTCAGAATGTGAAAATAGTGTAAATAGCAGCATCTGCAATTGCTCCTGCTGCTCTGACTGCCAGCCAAGTCAGATCCCCCTCCCCTCAGCCAGCAGTCCACATGCTGCACGCAGGACTGGACCGGGGAGGAATTATATGCGGTGAGAGTGCAGCCTCAGGAGTGCCGTGAAGAATACGGGCCATCAGACAGGGAGGCAGATAGACTGCCTCCGAGTTCGGCTATTCCCAAATGAAATTTAAAAAAAATCTCTTCCCCACATCATGACCCTTATATATTTTTTTAGGATTTTTGTGACTAAATCTATCTTGCTATCAAAAATGTTTTAAAGAAAGGGAGAAAATAATTCACCCGCTGTTTCTCTTGTGCAAGGAGAGCTCTGTTCCAAGAGCAACCAACCTTCCTGCCGTGATCCTATACCTTCCCGTCCACATTCTTACACTGAACTCATCATTACAGTTCAGAGGTTTCAGCAGCTGGGTTCACTCTTTTTCTGTTTATGTAGTGGTTTTAAGCATTTTTAAATGTATACGTAGAAACTAAGTTTTAGGAATGCGATTAGCTTTCTTTTTTTCCATTTATATATACATGCATGCATGCATACTATATGTATATATATCTATATATATATATCTGCCACAGCAGATTTTATTTTCCTCTCCAGCTCAGGTGGAAAAGAGAGTTAAGTCATTTTTCAGGATGAAAAGCATTTAAAAATACCTGTTTGTCCATTTGAAATTAGCAAAAGAAATGGAACTGTGGGCAGGCAGAGAGAGACATGTTCATCTACAGTTTGCAACAAAAGCTGGCAAAGAGCCCTGGAGTAAAAAACCATGCCCCAGAAAGATGCTGTTGATGGAAGGGTTCTGCAAGCTTCTTTCCAACCAGCACTATCAGGCAGTGCCACCCCAAAAGCAAACCCTTCTCATGCATAAAAATGGCATAGCAGGGTCAGTGGCACGAATGAATTGAGTCAAAGTGTCTTGTAGGCAGTATCTGCTAGCTGGACTCATAGGTAGCTGATGGGCAGATTAAAGCCTTAAACCTTCTCTTACAACCCCATAGAAATATTACAGAGAGACAAAAAAATTCCTGGGGATACACATGAACAGAAGAATAATTTTTGTGTGTGCTAAGTCGAGATTTTACACCGTTTTTTTTCTTACTTTATCTAACTACTGCAATTTTCCTTCTCTCTTCTGTACACTTCAAGAGACAGATTGGACATAAAACCGAGTTTGCAAAAGGATTCAAGTTCTGCCTTGGCTGCATGGCAGCTGTCCTGAGCTGATGCTTCATCATGAAGTTCTTATTTTGCACTTTAAGCAAAGCATTAATTATCTTTCTAAATTATGTTTCCAACCTCTCCTCCTTTCTCTCTTAATACAGTCTTTCCTCTCTAAAACAGCAGCATAGCAGCCACAGTCCCACCTAGCTTCAGAGACCTGTGCTTCATTGTAAGCCCACCTTAACATCAAGATTCACAGCTTCCAACTACATTACTCTCCTGTATTTATTTTTTTTATTTGTATCATTCCAACACATGCCAACCTCTAGCACATAAAATGCTTGGCTCAGAGGAACAGACGTATACAGCTGCACTGTAATTGTATAAAAAAAGCACACTAATAACTCTTCAGTGCATTCAAAAACTCTGCTCATTGCAGGAGTCTGGGCAGATTGGCACATGGTGCATAGGCGTAGATTACACAGTGCTTAATGGCTAAAACTGGAGTGCTATATAGCCCAAATACACTCACTTTAAATTCAAGAGAATGAGGCTTTTTTCTTCTTCCCAACAAGTGAATTTTAACCAAACATCACTAGAATATTTGTGGAAAGCCAAGTGTGCAGTATGTAAACACAGAGGACTGCAATGGAACCTAAGTCTAAGAGATATGTTCTTTTACCAAGAGGGAAGAAACACCCTATGGGAGAAGTGGCCAATCAAAACAGCTCAGATTTTTAATGCCAATTGCTCATGCATGAGTTACAGACCAATCGTTACTTGCAGAAATTATTTAGCCAGTAGTTTTGAAAGTGAGTCCATTTTGAGGAAATTGTGAACTGCTCCTTGGGACTTCAAGAACAGAAAAGGGAGCAAAATGTATTAAAAAGATTGTTTCTTACAAATTATCCACCAAAGTGTCTTCCTGTGTGGAGTTTGAAGATAGCTTTTAATGTTAAATCTGCACAGAGTATGCTATAAGATCTTCTGTGGTTTACGTGAGTGAAAAACTGAAAGTCACATAGGAAAGCAGACTTCTTGTTTTGTACAAAGATTATCACATTTGCAGTGCAGAACTAACATTCACGAAAGCAGGCAAAACTGCACATGTTGTGAGCATACCACTCTGGCTTAAAAGCTTTAATTCAGGAAAGTCACTCTTGAGGAAAAAGGAACGTAAGCACTTGCCTAACTAGGAGTGTTTAAACTGCTTTCCTAAATGAGGATAGACTGGAGCACACACTTAAGTGGTTTCCCACGCCAAGGGATTACACCTCCAATAATTTTATGAATTAATTTTGAATCCAATTTAGGGAAACAGGGCTGCTCCCACTCCTCCTCTGGATATGCACTCCTCTCTCAACCACACGTGGGCATTTGTCATCGGCCGTTTATTCAGTGGCCATTTGACCCCCTGGGTCACTGCCGGTCTCCCCAAAGGACCAGGCTGGGACACGTCACCGCATGGGCTGATTCCCTGACTGCAGCTGCTGCACACCATAAATGCACTGAAGGGGCCAGCAAATCAGTAAGCCATAACCTCCCCTGCAAACTGCAGAGGGTTGAGCTAGGAGAGACTTTTGGAAAAATACATAATGGTCCTTCTAGAGCTGTAATAGTAGCCTCATTTTTTCCCGTGTGCTGGCAAGTTGGAGAGACAGAGAAACCTTTGGACTGTTTGGTCCAATATCTACTGAGGTAAAAAGGACCCGCAGCCTTGGAGACAACCGAGGTGTATACATCTACAGCAGAGAATCTTTTCTTTTGCGGGCCTGAAGGTGGGGAAGTGCAGATACTGGTTGCACCCAAGGATGTCAACTGCAAGAAAGGATCAAATTTGATACAGATATCTAATGAAAAATAGATCACATAAGAAAAGAGAGAATCCATATACACACACACACATGTACACACACACTTTAAACATCTTTTTGTCCCTGTTGACGATAAATGCATTGGCTGAGAATATAGTTTTCTGTAGCTTTTGGGTTTCTGTAACATTTTCAAACATTTAGGGCACAGTCTGGAAACTAAGCTGACAGACACCACCCTTGAGCGATATTGGCTTGCCACTGACCTCGTGCACCAGTCAAAAAGAATAGCCTGCTCCATCTTTTACCCTGGCACGTGACTTCAAAAAAATCAAACAAGCATTTCTCATTACACTTATTAAATTGCAGTATGGCGTGTTATTAATTGACTGAGGTAAAACAAAACCCTCTCACTGTAAAACATAATTATTTAAGCTAAAGTGCTGATGACTTAAAATGTCATGTTATAGCACATAATCTATGCTAAAATGAAAGATAGAAACATCTCTTTTGGCCCAATTGCACTGAATTCATTGCATTTGTTACGACTGGAAAAGTGAGCCTGGAGATGAAGGCAGAAGATAGGTGCTGTGTTTATCAGTCACCAACCGCCTAGGCTTTCCCTACCCCTATGGAAACAGCTGATCAACCGGCTACAGCAGTACGGAAAGCCTTTCACTAGACAGGGCCATGCCCACGACTAATCAAAGAGCAGATCAAAGTATTTACCTTCTATGTAGAAGCAGCATAGTAAGATTTGCTTCACATTTGGCCAAAAGTGTCTGTGGCCTGGTGGGTTTCTTGCAGTCCCTTTCTTTCTCAAGCAGTTTCTGGTTTTCTGGTGTACTTTAATTTGGAGGTGCAAAGGGCTTCCTATTAGTAAATAATTAATGTATCATACTTAAATCTTAGATTTATGAAGCGACTTTACTTCACCGAAGAGCATTACAAACGACAGCCTAGTTCATCCCTTCTGATTTTTGCCACGGAAGAGAAAGCTAGTTCAAATAGTCCAGAAATCTGTCAGAGGAGGAGGGAGCTGATTGCGATGCTGTCATCCTCCCCTTTGCCTGGAGCTCGAAGGATGGCTCCGTGTGTGAATTCTGCCTGACTGGAGGTCCGCTGAGATTTGGGGCTGGAAAGGAGCTCAAGTAAGATGTGCGTCCTGGGCAGCCACACACCCAGGAGGACCAACATTATATGTGGCATAAATGTCTGATAAATCCACATGGGAATACACATGGAAGTAATGACTTGGCTTAATCAATAACAGCTGCTAGATTCACTTTTATACTATTGTATTTCATCAGGACATGAGGTGTTTTGGCGTGCAGTGGGTCCTGCAGCATCTGTGGCAAGCAGCGTAGTTTGGGGGAAACATTGTAAAAGGTCTCAGCCCCCTCCAAATGCACCAAAAGTTTGTGGGTTGTTACTGAAGTCTCCTAACTTTGGCATCCTCATAAATTTTTGTGGCTGAGGTGGAGGTGCCTAAGGGTTAAATTCACCAATGACTAACGCTGAGCATTGTGCAGCTTCACCTTTATGCACCTTGTGAGCAAGGCAGAATCCAAAACCCTAAATTATACATCTAGGCTCCCCTTCAAAATCAGAAAAGTCTGCTACCTGAGAGTGGCTTGTCACGCTGAGCCAGGAACCAGTAGGAAATGCTTTATCTGGTTACTCTGTAAGGATTAATTAGTGTGGGGACAAGTCCCCAGGTCTCCTTTTATCCCGCCAAATGCTTTAATCAAGGGTTAGAGAACCACTGATTTTTTTTTCCCCTGCTTTGTTTATTCAGTGCCCTTTTCCCCTCTCTCAGTGGTGAATACCCGCTCCCCAGTCAGGCCTCCTCTGCAGGGAGGGGATATGAACCGGCGTCCGCCCCATGACAGAGTGTGAGTCCATGAGCCTGTGCTCCAACCTCCGAGCTGGCAGACAGACCTCTGCTTGTAGGAGAGGTGGCTGAGAGGGCGAGGAGAAACAGCTCCTTTTTCCAGGGGGCTCTGCGTGGAGATGCTTCATGCTCAGAACATGCATCAAAAGAGCAAAATGTTTCCACAGAAGCTGTCTATCATAGTACGAAGACATGCCCTAACAAAAATTCACTTGCGGAAAGCTGGTGGGGTCTCACTTTGCACCAGCGCTGTGATGGGACATTCGGAAGGCTCATCCCCAATTTCCTTCTTTACTTTCTGCAGGGTATCTGTACAGCCAGAAAGGACATCAAGAAGGGTCTGACTTGTCACTGCCTCACAAAAGAAAATATTTTCTTTTTCAGCTCCTCCTGTGTTTGAGATGTTGGTACTTGCTTTCCAATGCTGCTGTTGGCATTGAAAGGGGATTACTCCAGTGGATCGTGCTTGTGACAGAACGAAGCTTGACAATAAACACAGAGAAATGGCATCCTAAGCAGAGGGGATTTCACTGTGAGCATGTGTCTATATTGACAACATTCACTGTCACAATCCTTCACCAGTTCAGCTCTTCTACTTATATAGCACAAGATATGGGGTTTCATTAACTTGTCATTTATCCCAAAGGTATATAACCCACACCTTCTAAGAAACTCCCACTTGCAGTTAGGAAAAGGCAAAATTAAAACCTATCCAACAGAATGCGTGTATATGGACACCGTACGCCTATACACACGCCTTCCATAACAAAGTTTTTCCACACACATATTTACTAGCCTATACTGGGACTAAGACCAGCTGTTGTAGGCACAGCAGAAACTCAGAGAAGAAAAGCACTCCTTCTTCTGTGGAGCTCGGAGCGATGCCCACCACCATGCCGTGAGCTCTGTGGAGCTCCAGGATGGAGCTGGCCTTACAGAGGGCTGAGGGAAGGGCAAGGGAACGAGGCACAGCCAGGAGCCTGACGACAAGTAAGTCATCCGTGTGACAGTATGACCTACAAGTTCAGTTGAAACCAGCTCCCCTTTCTCCACAGAGCAACTGATTCTTCCATGCAACAGCAACAGCGATGGATCTTCTTTCAGTCTATACCTCTTTAAATATTGGCAGCATTAATGCCGGGCCTTAAGAACATCTGGGCATATTTGCGATATTTTGTCACAAAAATGTCTGGTGCATCCAGAACACGCATGTGCGAGCACCAAAATGACACCGTCCCCTTTTCCTTATTTTTTTTTCTTTTTTTTTTTTTTCGGTAGAGGAAGATCATCCAGAATCAACCCAGTAAAAAGAATTGTCATAAAATCTCACACCATTGACTTGTAAATGGAATTGAATCTGTGGAGTCTACATAATGATCCTATCAAAAAGGGAAGGAGCTATCACATTCATATAACAGATGAGATATGAAATGACTACTATGGCAGATGAACACCCCAGAGGTATTTTGCTTTATTCTACTCACTGCGTTTATATCTCCAGTTTCTCTAATTTTAGTTATTTTTTCCTCAGGTCTCAAGACAAGAACAGACAGACTTTCTTTTCTTTCTTTCTTTTTTCTCTTTTTTTTTAACAAATAACCTCATACAGAAGTCAATAATATAAATACTTATGTTTCCGAGGTCAGTGCTGGGGCTTTATTAAAACTGATTTTTCACGATGTATTCCTCTGCTGTTGCTTCTGCTTTTGCTGCTAGAAACCTTCCAGTCATTTCCCCTTCCCTATAACCATCATTTGGGTTGCTGAGAAGTTAAAGTACTTGCAGCAGACAGGGGCCAAGTAGTGACAAGCTCACCTTCCTCACTAAAGAAATTGCCCTGCTTAGGGAAATCAGATGCAAAGCCCTCCTCCCTCCCCTTCTAACCCTCACGCATTCCTTTACATCCCTTACCTCCATCCCTTTCCCCCTTCTCCCCCGGCCCCCTCTGCTCAGCATTTTGATTAGTGACTACTTAAAATAATCAGAACAGCCACTTAACTGGGAGTCTCACACTCGCACCTGAAGCTAAAACACAGTGTCATAAAAATGAAAAGTCATCAGAACCGCAAAGACTGCCGTTTGCATGCAGCTGCCAGAAGAATATATTCATACAGCAGTGATTGTGCAGCGCTGCTGTTAGTCAGCACGGGCTGGATTAGTACACAGACCCTTCTATCACTGCCCTCCAGGGATTCACACCCTGGGTTTAATTAGGGTTTGAGCCTGGTTCTGCTTCAGAGAGACGCTGAGTTAAGTGCAGCCCCAGTGTATTGCGCTGGACGACCTCTGTCTATATGGAACACATATGTGGCATACACAAGACGCGCACACACCCAGCACACGCATTCTCCTACCCTCTTTTTATAAATTATTGGCAATACTAGAGTGCACGAGCTGGAGGTACTGGTTAAACCGTGTCCTTTGGACTTATTAAACATTGCTGGCCCCAGGGAATGAAATGAGCCAGGGCTCATTCGTAGGAAGTGTTGTTGGCACTCTCTAATTGTATAGAACAATATAATCCAATGTGATGTAATGAAGATCTATGGAGAAAAACAGCCTTTTCCTTTGAAGTGAATGCCAATGTATTTTAATTTTTATTTCATTCACTGACAGGTCGAGAGATGAAAAGCGCAATGTGATCTTCTACCATATTCTACATACCACATAAGCCCTATATACATCTATATCCTGTATAAACATGTATCGGTAAACAAGGTAAAGATTGGAGGGCAAACAAAGAGAACAAGAAACTCAGAGTTAAAACTGGTGCTAAATCAATCCTTCATGCCTCTCTCCCATTACACAAAGGAAGGGACTGTGCCCAGAGCATAGATAACAACCTTTGAATTACAGAGTGGTACTGAACGTGCAGTGCATCTAACCTTAATCTTATTTAAACTTTTTTATTCTCTTTCATTGTTTTGGTTTGAAAAGCCCTCAAGGAAGGTTGTGAAATGTGTATTAGCTACCTGAAAGAGCAGTTGTCTCCTATATGAATATATATTTAGAAACTATCCCAAAGTCCCCTGAAGTTAATGGAAATATTTCCATGGATTTCAGTGGGCTTGGATAAGCCCTCTAGGCAGTTGTCTAAAAGGAACAGTTTTACCAGCTTCATATTTATAATTTCTACTTAGATTAGTGATTGAATAAAAATAGAGACAAAGTAGGAAAGCCTTGCAAAATAGGAACAAATACAGCAACTTGTGTTACCATAACTTGCTTCCTTTGTGCTAGTTTCGTCTCTCCTTCCTTGGTATTTGCTTCCCATGGGGGAGAGGGATGTAGGCTTTGTGCAGGGCAGTGTTGTACAGAAAAGCACAGCACAGCAGCAAAATGGGGATAGAAAACAGACAAAACGCATGCCACCAAGAACAGAATTGAGTGTGGGGTTACTATAAAGGGTAGCCTACATGGATTTTGCTGACTTAGTCGCATAGAAAGATTTGCCACCTTTGTCCCCTTTTATGTATTATCCACTGTTACCTGTCTGATTTTGTTGAACCTCAAATCCTGCTCTTTTCAGTGGTCTCCTCTTTACCTGTGTCCCTGTGGGACCCTCGTTCAGGAAGAATGCCGAGATGAAAGCAGAAAATGGAACATTGAGGGGGGATGCTGGAGGGAAAAGATTAGAAGGGAAGGAGGTATGAGATGGTCAAGTATGACCAAGGGAAAAGCGTGGAAACGTTTGCTTGCTTATAAGCAAGATACAAGAATTCCCCAAATCACAGGTTTATTTCTGAATATAGGAAGTTTGATTATAGGGTTAGGGCTAAATTCAAATACAGTTAAAGTCTGAGAGGAAAAACCTTAAAGAGCTGCACTCCTGCAAAGGTTGAAAAGATCACTCTGAAGTCGGAGAAAGCAGACTGAAAATCGAGAATAAAGAAACGGAGAAGGGAAGTGTAGCATGCCTTGTTTAATGAAGGAATGGAGTTTAGAAACCTGCTCTTCATTTTGCTGGCTCCCAGCTCCTCTCCCTGTAAGATGAGAGAGAGAAGCAGGAGAGCAGGTCCCATTACTTCTTTTTCCAGCAGGTAGATGCTTACTACAGACTTTGTAGCTTTCACCCAACTACTGCACTCGCCTTCCATGAAGGACCTCCTGGAGCCCCTTCCCCACAGCATGGACCCCAAAGGGCTGACCGGTGGCCCCCCCACGCTTGCACCAGCCGAGCCGGTGCCTGCTGGGCAGCGGGTGGTGGTCGTGCCCCTTCCAGCCTTCTCCCCTGGGGAAGCAAAGGGAAACCCGCTGCGTTCACTCCCGTGATGGGCCTCCAGGGCGGTGGAAGCTGTTGAGCCAGATTATACAAGCCCCAGGGGGACTTGTAAAACTTATTGTCATTTAAATACATATTTAGGGATTGTTCTGTGTGGGTAGTATGTAATTTCCACACCTGGTTATTTACTGTTATTGAAGTCCATAATTAAGCATATTTTTAAAATGGTTTTAAAGACCCTGTGGACATTAGTACCTCTGAAGGACCAGGTACACTTTGTCACCTCAGGGTGTGAGAGGGAGGCCAGTCCCAGGTAGACAAGGACCCTCCACACAGGCATGGAGGTCTGCTCACACAGCGTGTACTGCGGCATGAGAGACCAAGCCTTGCATCCACCTTTCTCCTGCTCTGAGATGTTGGCAGGCATCTGTGTGTGGCCCAATTTTTGGTGACAATGGGGGATTCCTGCCCTTTATTTAAAGAGAGAACTGGCCCTTGTTGAGTCTATCTGATAACCCTCGATATTTGTTTATTTCACACTCTGATGAAAAACAAATCCTTTTTTCCTTCATTGGAAAATACATACTAGTTTAATATGCATTGCAAGCTATTTTTCCAGATGCAAAAGACCTAATTCTTCACTGACCTGCACCTTGCAACCACTCTGCAGCCACAGGGGTTGATGGTTTTACCAGGCATAGATGAGGTAAGAACTTGGTCCAATATAATAGTTAACTCAGGTCCCTTCCATACCTACCCCTTTTCTACATGAGCCTACATGGAAATATCAGGAGACTCCTGCTTCAGGTTTTTACAAGTGGAAAGGCCCCCCCAAAAAGGTGACAAAAAGGTCCCACAAAAAAGTTGACTCTGGTTCTTTACAAGGAGAAATTTGCCATTTATACTCCAACCAGATCTTCCTACCACTGTAACATGGGCTGCCGGTTCCTCTCTTTGACATGCCGACAGTGTCTCCAAGCACGCTGTTCTGAGCAGAATTGCCTCATCTTAACTCATTCAGATGTCCTTCCTGTGAGTCAGAAGCATGAGCATACCGCTTGACGTCTCCAGCCTTCCTGCCTCTTCCCCAACCGCAGAGCAGTGATACACAGCCTCCCTCAGAGGACAGCGGTGATTGTGCAAACGGAGGTGGAGGGGGAAGACGGGTGGGAGAGCAGAGCCTGATATACTTTGTCACCTCGCAAGAGTCGCTATGTTCTTTTCCTTCTGCTTTTGTATGGCTCTGCCCCACCTCCCATGGTCTAGACGCAAATAACGTTTTCTTTCCTTGATTGGATATAACCTGCAGGTACAGGTGAAAATTCAGGGAGCCGCTCACTCGCAGGTCATCCATTCGCATTGGGTTTTCAGTGCCCTCTCATGGGAGTGCTTTTGAGAAGTCTTTCCCCACCCTCACATCTAAAAGTGCTTTGCTTGTCGGAGAGGTTCAGGCAGGGCAGGTCTTAGCGGTAGTATTTTTGTGTGGAGGAAGAACTGCACCACAGCTAACAATAAGCACTTCTTCAAGAGCTAATTGAAGATAGAATGTATAACACCATCTGTAACCAGCCATCTGGTGATTCCCAATAACACTGCCTTCCACACCACAAGGAGGGGAGGAATTTATAGAATAGCAATCTAGTTTGAACAATCTGATTTGGATAAAACGCGAGCCCCTCTTTGCCACCTCCTCAGCCATTATCCATATTCAAACTGCGAAACCGCAGCTCTTGCGAGGGTTTAAAAAAATTGCTATCGGGCTATGAATAATAATGATGATGATAATCAGAAATATATTTATTAGTTACCTTTGAACTTTCAGATTCCAGCCAGACAAAATGCAGGAAACTAAAATCTCAGGAGAGTCTTTTTTCACAGAAATGGCAGACCAGTTTTGCATTCCCAGGGGATAGTGCTAGCAGAGATAAGTATCTAAAGTTGGGAATGATTATCTGAGTTGAACTTCCAAACCTTTTGCAGTTCACCATCATTCCCTATGCCTTCTCTTACTAATACATGAAGGGACTGTAAATTAATGACCACCAACCTGTCAGTTGTGAATCAACAATATATTTTACTCGCAGGAATGCAAAACCAAAACAAATCCTCCTCAAACGCCAGTGGTTTCTGATGTGCTCTCGTAACACAAGAACATCTGACATTATTTTTGCCACGTATCATTAGTGAAATTTGAACCTGTGCTGAATCCTCAAGCGGCCTTTTCTTTAAACGGTGAGAGAATTTTAGCAACTGCATTTGGTACCCTTGCAAATACAGTCAGAGAATGGTAATATGGACAGACCTTCACTTTTAGCAACACAAATGGCACCAACTATAATAAATATGAGGAGTGATTCCCAAACCGAAGACTGGCAAATAGTTACCCAGCTGCTACAGAAATAGCAAGATAGATTTTTTTTTTTTTTAAAGAAAAGAAATTAAATGAAATGGATATTAGCTGGAAACATCTGTGTTCACCACAGAGCAAAATGCATATTCAGCAGCCAGTTTATTGGCTCTTTAGAGGATGTGAATGGTGCATTGTAAATAATGACACGCCTGTAATAAATTCCCAGTAAAAAAGAGAGGGGGACTGAGCCTGTTCCTCCCACAATTCACATTTCTGGGTCCCTGCTGTGAGTGATGATTCACAGCAGTCACAAATTCCTGTTTTCAAAATGCTATTGTATACTCCAGGGCTTTCATTAAGTTTTACACTAGCAAGGGAAATTTAAAACTTGAGAGAGAGAGAGAGAGGCTCTGTGGTGACATTCATTTAACACTCACTGTACTGCACTGATAGATGTGATAGGAGGGTGCATGTCAGAAATCAGTCTGTGTTGCTTTCTTTAAATGTAAAGAACGGTGCATGAAACCCTGACAGTGTATAAGAAACAATTCAAAAACCACCAAAATTGTGACTTGACAGCTTTTGTGTTTTGGAGGTGTATAAAATATTGCATAAATGTATTGGGCTTCAGCATTTAATTTGTGCTCCTATGGGACAGGCAGCTGTCTTAATTTCCTTCCTGATGCAAGTATATCAGGTCTGTGAGTGTTATGTATAAAAGATGTACTGCTCCAGCCTTACAGTTCCAGGATTGAGCTAGCTGCGAGGAAAGATCTCACTGCAGAGAATATACCTTTTCCTGTCAAAGCTGGGTATCAAGATGTGCAGATGAATTTTCGTACCCTGACCAGGGAATTCCTAGAACATCATTCTGGTGCATGGTGTTCCAGCATACTCCCTCGACTGGGCCTTTCACCTCCAGGACATGGTTTTATATTCAGTCTACATCATTTCAGCCAAACGGTTGTTCTACAGCTGCAAAGCGCACTAATGAGATGAGTTTTTGGCAGACTCGCAAAGTTCTCGCTGCCCAGAGTTACACATGTTGTACACTGTCTGCTGGCTACCTCTGTTTGCACTTAAGGAGGCACTGTAAGATTTTTTTTAGCAGAGAATATATTGCCCAGTAGCTAAAATGTTATACAAGCTTCTTCTCACACTAGCAAATTTGCCATACCCCATCCATTTAGAAAGGAGGCATCCTTATTCTCGGCTAAATTAAGGGCAGATTTTCCAAGAACCAGGGCCAAATTCTGCTCCACTTTTTTTTTTTTTTTTTTACCCAAGTGCGATTTCATCTTTTCATTGGGATTTCTCAAGCAAAGACAAAATGACTGCCTTTTGTATGGCTGTAGTATGTTTCTCTGCTTCTTTCTTGCCCTGAAATTTAAAACTTTCTGTCACAATTTTTAGCTATATTTACTAGGTTCAGGGTTTCATGTTGAGAGCTGCACCCTACACAGGTATGAGGACACAGGAGCATGAAATAAAAGCAGTCCAGGTTCTGCCTAATAAAAGTCTGTAACACTTCATCAACATCACAGGCTTATTAATTTCAGGGTCATTTTAAGAGTGAATTTGTGAAATCTGCAGCATTTTCCACTTTGAACCAGAGGTTGGTGTAAATCTTGGAAACAGACCCATTACATTTAATTAAAACACAAGCAAAAACGAAAATGTTGTTGGTTTTCTCTCCCCTACCTTTTGCACTTTTCATTCTCTCAAGAAGTGGGTAAAAGTTTAATGCAGTTATTGGCTGTGTCTGAGTTTTGCCTTAAAAAAATATGTGTAAGGTGGGAAGATGCTTGAAACATTCAGTAGTCAACTAATGGTACTACTCTAAAAGCACCAGGCTGCAAGACTTCAGAACAGCACCTACACGATTCTATCCCAGCTCAGCATCTCCTTCCTTTCCCGTGCAGATGTCCCTGAGGCTATCCAGCCCTGCACCACAACACTCCCTCTGCACCTCACCCCACCCTGAGCCAACATTTTGGGAGCCAGCGCTGCAGGATTTGTAGCTCCGTGCCGGTTATTTAATTTTCCAGAGAGTACCTCTTCATCTTTCTCGGAAGCTGCTGCCTGCCAGCCAGCTGCCATTTTGTGGAGCGGCGCTGATGTAGTATGCTGTAGAAGAATCAAACCCTGCATGTTCTCAGAGAAGGTGCTATTTTTGGTTCTTCTCTTCCTTTTTTGCTCACCTACACTGAGGAACTATAGCTATTCAAACTGACTGCCTCTGCCTGCTCGAGGTACGGAAAACATTTTTTTTTTTCTTTCTGGGGTAGGAGGAATTGCGGGATGTAAAGGCACTTCTGCCAGCAGGCGAGTGGTCAGTGTGCCACTGCCCTAGCTCTTCTTGATGGGGTCCCGCTTACGTGCTGGCAGGGCAGTGGGGAACCTAGGTACTTTCCAATGCTATGGCCACATGAAGTAACAAGGAGAGGGAGAAGCAGATAGGCTTCATTCCTGCAATACAGTGTTTCTCTTGGGATTTTTTAACTTTTGTTTGTGAGGTGGATAACTTGAATTTCCAAGATGAGTTGGTGTTAAATGCCAGGTTCACTGGCAGAAGATGCGTTAAGCTATTTGGGTATAGCTGCTGATAGTATTTGTTTTCCAAAATAATATTCAAACTAAGACAAGTTTTTAAAAACAGATACCTTTTGCTTTGCAAGACCCCTGAGGTAGAATGATGGAAACTGCTCGTTGCCCTTCATATCATGAGAAAAAATGGATAGAAATATTTTTGGTGGTACTCAGAGATTTACACCAAAAATCACTAAAATTAACTTTATATTAAATGTCAGCATTTGTAAGAAGTGTTTTGTTTTATCTCTAAATTTTGATAAGTGTCTCTCTTCTTCCGTACAATACCATAATAATTAGGTTCATCTGAAGGTCTCAAAGGTGTAGAGCTCTGATTTTAGTGTGGGGTGGTTGGTGGGAGAAGACTTTCACTTGGGAATTCTATGGGTCTGAGAAAACCCAAGTCTTTTGAACGCCATGGTATACTCCAAAACATATTTCCTTGACTTTTGTGATAATAGGAACTGATGCAGGTCCAATTGGGAAAGAGCATCACTGCAAGTTAAGATGTGAAAACTGGATTTGACAGAGCAAGTATTGTTCGCTAATTTAGCAGATAATTTCCTTGCATAGGCAATGCAAAGCAAATACATGTGTGCATTAAGAACCTGAAACAAATGAATTAATGTTCCTTTCTTCAGATCCTAAGCAGTGTTTATATGCTTATTTTAAGCTAAACCATTTTAAACCATCCAGTTTTTAAGAAGCTGCTCAATGCAATAAGGATGATTTCCAATATTACTTTTAAAATATTATTGGATTATATTTCATACAATAAATTCACATATTTTCTCCTGATTCTAGGAATCATTTTTTCCCTGTCTCAAGGTGACTTTGAGCCTCGTCACTTTACAGCAGACTTCAGAGGTTTTCATCACCCTGTTTGCAAGTACCATTTCAGTGGTTAATCACATCAGGGACAACTGTCTCTGGGGTCCCCTTTTTGATACTGGGATGGAAAAAGCCTTTACAGACCCTTCCTTTGGGGCTCCAAGCACAAAATCAACCACTGACATATGCCCTGCAGAGAGGGGAAGCCAGTAAAATGATATCAAAGCTATTAAATAGGTTCAACTATTTTTGTCTTTTTTTTCCTATTCCAATAAATTTTTTGGAACCTACCCCACCGTCATTGATTCTACCCCAAGAGAAGGAAGCAGAAAATCAGTCACTGTGAGAGTCTGAAGCATTGCACAGCAAACTGCTTTCAGCTCCCAGGAGAAACTGAAATATGTTCCCAAATAGAGGACTTAGAAACTTTTCTCTAAATTGCAAGAATGTGAATTATTCCTGTTAGAGACAGAGCATGAGAGAGAAGTGAGAAGAGTAGCTGCAGTTTCTCATCACAACCCTATTCTTCCCTTCACCACTTATCAACATGTAAACTTTGTTTTCTCAGGAGTAATGATTTTACAACCACTAGGGACAATAGGAAATGTCAGATAAGAGACTCATTACACATCAAAACAGCCCAGCTTGACAAGACTGGAACAAAATTCAGGAAGAATGAGTGGAATTTTATATGGTTATGTTTTGTTTAAAAGTGGCCACTAAACAATAATATAATGTGTTGGATTTTTATTTAAACCCTATGCTCACGGTACTCTTTTTTTTCCTCTCTGTATCACAACTGAAGGTTGACTGAAAAGAGAACTCCGCGTTCAATGCTGCCATCTCATTTTCGACTTTGGGGGAGAAATTCAGAAGCAGAGGAAAGTTCAGATCTAAACTTTGTGTCTCCTGCTTATCTCTCACTGCATTCCACCATACATTGCAAAAGGAGGTAGCTGGCAACACGTATGTATGTCTTTCAGCTACTGTATAATGGATTTTGACACAGGCCACAGTGGTGATGACCTGTGTGAAGTGGACACCTGTTATGAAATCTCATATGATTTTGCAAAAAGCTCATGATAAATGTTGTCAGTTGAACAGTCAAGCTCTACAGGCCATGAATCCCTAATGGATTTCTTGGTTGTGACTATTCGTGCTGGGATATATAGATTGTGAAATGAAATCCAGATGATAGTCAAATTCCTGTTTCTTCTCTGCAACATCGCAAGTCACACAAATAGGCTGAAAAATGTCCCTGAACTTCGAGCTCTAAAGGAGTTTACATCAATGGTATTGAGTGAGGGCATTTTTTGGAGGTCACCAGTTTATGTAAATTAAAATCTTGCTTGGGATTCTTAACATTGGCTGGGCTTTCTTAATGGTAATTGCCATGTATATATTAGCCCGTAAGTGCAGCAAGGTCCTCATCATCAAAATAAACCTTCCCTCTATTCTGAGAGGAAATGTATGTGTCATTTGCATAGAGAAAACACAGGTGAGCAAAATGGAGTAAGAAATATCTTTTTCTCTTTACTTCTGTGCTTCCTCCTTCCTGAATGTCTCAGGTTCAGAAGATTCGCTTTGAACATTCAGGTGGTTGATCACGAAAGAATTATTTTGTCTGTAAGTCAACTCTGCTTTCATGACGGTTTCCACTGCGCTGGTGTCAAATGAACATGGAAACCACAGTGATCTTAAATGACTGCTGGAGAGGCCTAGCAGATTCCTAGACTTCCCTATATGGTAACTAGTATTTGCTAAAATGAGAAAATCTTATAAAAATAAGTGGTAGTGTAGGGCCCTGCTCAACATATGAGCTAATCAAGTGGGATAAAATGCAATAATTCCACAACTTTAAGGACCACAAATGCAAACCTTCAAGTAGGTCAATATAGCAGTATAAGAACTAAAGTAAATACAGGGATTGTTTACCACCCCAGCTACTGATTAACTGTGATCCAGATAACCTGTTAATCTGCCTTCTACAGTCAGTTTGAGTAGGACTGACACCCTCTCTGTCTCATATTTCAGTGACACCCAGTGTAAATGTTGTGTGTAAAAACCCAATTAAATACCCCAAACCCCATGTGGTGTGCAGATGCACACAAACCACAGTGATTTCTTTCTCTTAAGGATGTGAGCTGCACGGACAGTATTATCAGGACTGTGTCTAGTTCACATGTTGCATCTCGACCTGCACTTTTGGTCGGGAGACCAGGAGGCAAAGAGCGACAAGGAACCTGCTGAGGAGAAATAAATGAATGTTTATATTATTTGCGTGCAATTACATTTCCCATGTAATATTGTCACAATCTTAGTTCCAGGGACGCTCCATAAATTCAGAGGAATAGCTTAAGCAGGAGGAGCACCCCGTTGTCAGCTGTTATGTACACTGAGTAGCCTGAACATGATCAGACGTAGGCCCTCTCAGATGGTTACAATCATTATATATACAGCCCTTTTCTATTCATTTAATCCAACAGGCAAACCACGCTCTCTGTGCCATAGCCAGGCCTAGAGACAGCAGAAAGACTCACAGAGACCACAGATACATCCAGAAACTGGGAAAATTGTTTCATTGTGACCTTTACCAAAAAGGGTTCTGATGGTCCGCTTCCACTCTAGACTTCTGGAGCTAAAGTTGTACTTCTTTCAAAGCATAAAGTCAATAATAATAAGAATTACAATAGCTCAAGAGATAACAGTACCCTAGCCACTAATAAATCATACAGCACCAGTCCATCCTCAACCAAATTGGCTGCAGCCTTTGGTATTTCTCTAATTATTTTCTGATGTAAGTTTGGGCTCTTGACTGGATGAAAATGATAAGAAAGTTTGTTTTAGTTCAAAAGCAGCTCCTATTCCAACTACGTAACTTATCGTCAGGTCAAAGATTATTTGCTTTCAGCTATGAGTAAAATAATAAATCATTCACTGTTTTCTGGACATGTAACAGCAAATTCCTTCGTTAAACCTATTTGCTTGCCAGTTGCACTGTGAATTATAGATTAATTACTCAATAACAGTTTTGAAGGTGATGCCTGATTGAGGATTCACACTCTCACATTGCTGAAGTCAAACACACGTGTTTAGTTTCAGTCTGGCTTTAGCATATGAGCCACTCTACAAAGGGATCGTAAAACAAAGTACAACGTGACAACCATGGATACCACTGATGTTCCTTGTGCAAAAGAGACAAGATGAAGGAATATCTACCATGGAGAACCAGATGGAGAGGTCCTTATAGATGCTTGGTCTCCTAATTCAGACACATCTGCTCGGGTAGATTTATCACTCACCAGCAATGACAGCCTGAACCATAGCTCACTGGCATCCACAGGAGTCTTTCTACTGACTTCAGAGCATTAGGAGCAGATTCTGAAGGTGGATACAAGTCCTCCTATTAGCACCATTAGGTGTTAGGTAGAGAATATATCTGAAGAGCTGGGCCTAATTAATTTCACAAGGTTTAACTTTTACAAAAAGTCTTAACTGCTTTTTGATATATTACTTGGTGGGTTGTTTTTACAACCTTTATTAATTTAAAATCTGAAACTTGTAAGCATGTAAATGCGGTACTGATAAAAGATAACATAAAAGATTCATAAGATTGATAAGATATTGCAAACAAAAGGAGAAAAATGGTTCATAGTTGTTATAAACACATAAATTGTGATCCCAATTACTTTGTTTTGACCATTCAGGAGTGCAAGAACTTTTAGGAAGAGAGTTTAGAAGTTGTATATGGAAGCCTGGTCAGAGTTAGGTCTCCTTAAAATTTAGCCTGGTAAAATTAATTGATGGGAGGGGGAAGGTTGTATAAACATTGTTAAAGCAGAAGTTTACTATTGCTATAAAATTTCTCAGTAAGAGAAATTCTCAGTAACAGGGTAAGGTCATCATATCAGTGCAAATTCCAACAAAACCCAACCTTTTCCTGATGGTACTAATTGCATATTTGTTTAATATCATTATGATACAGAACTCCAATGACAGCACTCACAAGCTTTTGGCAATGCAGTAAAAAAGAGTTACCACTAGCCTTTTGGAAGCTGGAAAACGATCAGAGCAAGAACTCTTCAGTTTTATGTTTACCCCACATACTAAAACTAGTCAGAAAATCCTTACATGAAGCAGCCATGATGTTCTGCATTTCTAGATGATTTTATATTGTATGTTTGTGAAGAGTATTATTTACTCACTCCAGTACAGGGGAGGAGGATGAACTGTGTCTTCTGTGTCATTAATCTTTAGAAATACTGTACATGAGCTGTTAAAATATTTAAAAACGCATCTTTACTAAGTGACATTATTTTGATGACTGGAATGAAGTTGCAGAGATTTCGCTGAAAGCATGATGACAATGTCTCTGAAAGATGCTGAAATGCATCTCTGAATGTATTCATGAACACTTGGGACCAGCATGACACTGCTGGATGCTAGCCTTGTCATAGTTTCTCCTCATATCACCCATCCAGTGATTAGGAGCAGGCAAATTTGGGCTATCTGATTTTTTCCTAGAACTAATCTGTACAAACTGCATGAAGGAGAACTGCCTGAGCTTTCGTTTTCAAGAGTGCTCCAGCCATTTGGACTACACCTGCTCCAGCACGCTCCTGAGTGCAGCAGTGGCCATGGCTTTATAGAGAAGCCTTTCCGCTCTTAAGTGCACGTAGCCATTTTTTAACATGCTGAACCTGCCTCCACACCATACAGTTTATCCTGCATTAAGTCCATTTTATACGAGGTGCTTTTCTACTGCTATCGACAGTTTGACAGTACAGTATACTAAGATAACTTTGCACAGCTTTATGCTAAGCCCAGCCAATCCACGTTGTCTCTGCTGAGAAGCAAGACGAAAGTCTCCATGGCTATTATACTCCAGCACCTTTTTCTAATCCTTGCAAGCAATTAGATCTCAGAACTTTTTGATGAAAGTGGCATAACCTGCGTTCCCCACTTACCCATGTACACACACCATTCACTACAGGTTAGTTTGGTGCTTGCTGGCACATACAAGTATCAGAAAGCACCTCATGCTTCCAGCATATGGACAGCAAACTCTCCACCTCCCAGCTCACCCTCAGAGATGCACATGAACGATGAATCGCTATTTGTCATCAGAGACCCTGTAGGTGCATTTTGTAGGGAAAGGCTTTAGAAGCAGGTAGTCTTTGCACTTTCAGTTTCAGTTTCAAATAACTAGCTGAGGAGGAAACAGCTGTCAGCAGCGCTAAAGTGAGGAGAAAAGAGACTGAGAAACATCAGCACAATTCTGGACAACTTCCAAGAAGAAGTGGGACATATAAGTCCTTTGTAACGTTGGACAAGGTAACTGGGTGTTGCCGCACACTGTGTGTAAGCTGGTTTCCAGGTCTGATGTTCACAGGAACGTAAAATGATTAGGAAGCATTTGTGCTTCGGATTGAAGTCCTAGCTGCTTTTCACATCCACACAAAGAAATGCAGACCAGCAGGACTCTGACCGTGGGAAATATCCCAGGGAAATATCCCAAGGGGAAGAGAGGCTTTAAGTATGCTGAAGAAGACCATCTATGAACACAAGGCAGAGTAAATCATATATTCTGGCTATAGAAACATACATCAGGTTGTTAATAATCAACTTCGGCCAAGATTCAAGGTTCACACCTAAGCTTTACTATTGAAAATACGTCAGTTTGTCCAAACAGATTAAAAAAAAATACACATATGAAGAAAAAAAAACCACAAATCGCCACTCCTTGCCATTGAGTCTTAGTTCCATGGTGTTCAGCTAGTGCATATCTTGTATCGCAGACTCCAGAGTTCCTTGGTTTTGTAAGAAAATCTTAATATGTCTTGCTGTCTTCACAAGTCTTAGCTCTCACCTTGTAAATGTATGTGCTATACCTACATTTGTGTTCACATGTGCATCCACAGAGTGCAGTCAAGCTACTCACTGTGGTAAAATTAAGCACTTTTGCAAGTGAGGGTAGGGTTATTTTCCAGGTGCAGTGGACAGCATACATAATCGTTCTGTGTGTGCCAAAGAACAAATGCAACAAGTGATTATGCAGGAGGACCTTCCAGGATGTCATATTCCTCAAATCTGCTGCTTTTACAGAAAGCCACAAGCTAAATATTCCCCTCAAATGTCCAGGCATTTGAACAGTCCTGCAAAGTTCAGTCTCAGTGCAAGCAAGGAAGATCTCTACACTGTACATTTTTCCTTAGTAGCTCGGGGCTTGCCCTTTCATTATTATGAATAGAGTTATTTAGTAGAAAGCAAACATATCTGTGCTTTGCATAACAAATGCAAAGGTATGGCTGCTGCTCACTAAATTTTCCAGTCCTGACCACTTCACATATAGTCATGGCTGTACCTATGCAGACTCTGAACCAAATGGGCCCCCTCGTCGGGGTAGGAGGGCACGTGCACATTGTGGTTGATAAGGTAGGGACCAAATTTTTGATGTGGCAGGGTGTAAAAGGTGAGGAAGGGCAAGCAAAGACTAATATGGGAGCATGTCTTTGAAAGCATTTTACCTTTGCAGAAGAACCCAATACAAAGGCCTATTCTTTCTCCCCTTACAATCCCCAGTCAGGTCACCTGGGTCCTCCTTAGCACCCCAGCTTTTTGTGCATCAAGTGCAACTGCATTGCTGTGACACCGCGGCAGGCTGTCTCTCATCAGCTCCTGCTGTGATACTCCTAACGCTTTCACTCCAGGGAGTGCTTCCCTGCTTGATGCTGCTAGCAGATTAAAGCTGTTCTAATTTTCCATCCTAAGCCAAATAGATGCATAAGCAAGCTGTTGGATTGTTTCGCTACAAGTGCAGTACACCCTCAGCCTGCTTCCCGCTCCCCCCCGCCCCAGCACTCATACTGGTGGACATTTGCAAGTAAAATGGGGATGGAGGGCAGAGGTGAGGTTAAGATACACAATAGACAAGGAAGAGTTCCAGGAATATCTTTCTGCCAAACCCTATTTTTCAAGCTACTCTCCTGACTCCTATCTCTGCGTTAGTGTCAGGAGATGACTTGAAAATTAGGGAGTCTTTTTCCAGGATCAGAAAAGTCATCAAGATTCATTGGATCAGAAGAGTCTTTAAGATCCAATGTTTTTCAGAAATAGGCTGAATGAGCTCGGTAAAGATTAGATGCCAGTCCAAAAATACAGTGCAATACAATTTATTTTTATATGCCATCCTTCACACAAAGTACCACAAAACACTTTAGAGAGATGGAGAGATAATGCTTTACAGAGTTAGGTACAGCAACTCCCAGACAGGCAGAAAAGGAAAATGACATATGGAAATAGAGCAGAGTAAAAGGGAAAGCTGAAATCTAAAACCAGTAAAGATGCAAGTAAGTATCCTCATGGATGAGTCCCCCTGAAAGGACTGCGGAAGAATTCAGTGACAGGGCGAGAGAATGATAAGTGGAAATTGGTGTTGAAAAGTAGGCTAGAAAACACGGGACAAAACTAGGAACGCTTTCACTCAGCAACATCCCATAAGAGGAAGCAACACAGAGGGATACCTGACTGTCATTATAGAGGCTAAACAATTTTTTTAGTAATCCGATATTATCGATAAGTCTAGTCATTTTGACTATCCATCTGAATTAGGCCCAGAAAGAGTTTCGCACTCCCGAAGATCTCCTCTTGCCTCAGAAATCGGTCCATCTGTGATATGAGGATTTTATGATGCCTGAACACTTCAGGGGCATTACAGTCATTTCGAGGAAGCTGCTAACCAAACGACACAAAGATGGCTTTGTCTGGGGCAGCAGGCAGAAATACTTGCATGCACACAAACATGCATGCCCGCACACATGCACAAACTTTACCTAAGAACCCCTTTAAAAATTTTAAATTTTAAACTGTGCTCAATGATTCTGAAGTAAATTGAAGGGCTTGAGGGTATTTATTTGTTGCAGGGGAGAGGGAAGCAGGTGCTGTGTATGTGGAAGTATTCCCTTTCCCGGAGGATCTCTGTAGCCGGCTGGAAGATGAAAAGGCACAGGCTGCAGATGACGCAGGAATGGGGAAAGGAAAAAAAAAGGAAAAAAGGAAATTTTTCAAAAATAGGATAAAAATATGCTAAATCTATTTTGTGTTGCTGTGATTTTGTCACTACTGGCCTTGGCGGGCTTTTCTGGCTGTAACAGACTTGATTATTGTTTCCGAGAGCACATGGATGGCATTGCAGCAAGCATGCAGCACAGTCTGCACTGCCTGGATAGAATAGGCATTGGGCAGTGGGTTATCACATTCCTCATATCATTCAAGCCTTGCTGCAGTGGTATGTCATTATGTATACTTAATTCAAAGATGTGAAGCTGGAGAAGTCGCCAATGCTGCTGCTATTATAGAACAACATCCCAGCAGCCAGTCTCTGGTTAAACGTAGGTGAGAGAGTTCTGTTACAAATCTCAGGTTTTTTCAGGGTTTTTTTTTTTCCTAGTCCAACTAGCAATGAGCTGAAGCATACAGAATATCAGTGTGAAAATTTGGGCCCTGACTGTACATGATCGTGCCCTTAGATACATGAATAAACCCACCAATTCCAGATTCCCTATCTCTGGCCAGATTCTGTTACTTTGGCTCATGTCTTTTAACACTTTACGCTAACACCAGGTATTATTCTGAGAATAATATGTCTACCCCAGTCTTTTCTCTTGGGTTTTTTCCTCTTCTTCACAAACCTGCCGTCTGATGAGGTATCTGTCTTAATGCCTACTGATGTATATCCAAGTCAGTTCCCCCTATTTACCAAAGAAACTTCAGCTACACCACAGCACCACAGTTTCTCCCTCTCATTACCTTTTTTTATCATAACTTGTAGCCAAGATGGTTAAGTTAAAAACATGTGAAAGGGAGAGATTATTTTTTGCCCTTCATCGCTTATGCTTTTAATTTGTTACCTGTTGTTAGTGGAACATTGCTAGAATTTTTTCTAATTTATTTCAAGAAACGCAGGAGTGCACTGTTTTTAGGCTCTAGCCCAGTTAAGACTTCATGTGATAGTACACACAGTATATCTGGGGTATATTGGATGATCACCAGTGCAAGTTCATGTGACACTCACTAACAGAGATGTACTGTTATAGCAAGGTCATATATTAAAATGGCAAGTTTGGGGTCTCTCCGGGACTCTCTCTGGGAATTGTTCATGTGCCTTTTAACTAAGTTGTCCTTTGTTTTATTAACTTTATGTTTAATTTATTTGGCACAGTCTCCTGAGGCATCAGCTGTTGTCCCAGTCTCAAAGATGAGGCAGTGTGCTCCTCTTGCTACAGACAGCTCTTTCGGAAAACTCATGCTGAGAGAGAAGCGTGGCCCTGCTTCTTCCCTGCCTCCTTTGCAAGACTTGCAGTGGCAGTGGCAAGAGAGTTCTGTGGTCTTAACGATACAAACTCGTCTGAACTTAGCTCCAGCGTGCTGGCTGCCAGACAGGGAAAGAAATTTTTTGGACTGGCTTCACATTTACACGTCGCTCCAGTTTAGGTGAGATCCTACCACCCTTGGACCTGTGTGGCACACCGCTTGCTTCCAGGACATGCCAGACTGGGGAAAGGCTTTAGCTACAAAACACCTTACTATCTAAGTGCTACTGCGTCTCTTACATTCAGCATTTAGATCCTCACAATTCCTGTTTGACCACTGCGTAAACGTGGAAGGTCCTCCAATGTGTAGCGTGAAGCATAGGTAGTGTCCCTCGTCTCAAGCCAGATTAAGAGCGTGTGACTCCCAAGCCTGTAGTTACAGCACACAGAGCAAGAGGGAAAAGGACAGAATTTGCCTGCAGCATTATAAATAGGATGGAAATCCAGTTTTCACTGCCAGGGAAGCTCATACTGTGGAGTCCAGAGACCCAAATAACTATCTGTCTCTCACATCCCCTCTCTGTGACCCACCAGATGTTGAACGCAACCTCCCAAAGCACAGCGTGAGGAAACAGCAGTGTTCACTTAGGAGATGAAAAGTAGAGGTGCACATACCTTCAGGCAATGAGGGAAACCCTTTTCACATCTCCCCTCCTGCACAAGTAGGCTAAGGGCTCAGGATGTTGACCTCCCCCTTTCCAGCTAAGGATGGGCCCTAACTCCAGGAAAGGTCAGCTATGAGTTTCAGACTTAGTACCCTAATCAGGAGAAATGTCCCTTTAAGTGCCCTTTCCTGTAGCATTTTTCCTGTTGGGCGCTTAGAAAGCTCTTAACTCACCTGCTGGCTTTTGTGGTCCCATCTCAAGGTGTTTATCAACTCCCTGCTGGCAATTTCCCATGTCAGGGGGACACTCTCAGTGCCAGGGTGCCTACCAGAATAGGGCTGCAACATTCTGACCCTACCATGTGATCCAAGTACATATGAGAGTTGAGTCAGGTTGAGTAAATGTGAGAATCTGGCCTTATAAAAATAACTGAAATATAGAGAGAAAGTTGTTACAATAAAGATACAGAGCGAAAGAAAGACTACAGTAAGAAATACTGAGATAGAGGGTGGGAGAGGGGTAGAGGGAGACAGAGAGCTTTAGGGGACTGTGAAGCCCAGTATGGATGTGCTACATTAATTAATGCAGAGGCGTTTTCTCCAGGAAGATGACAGCCGGACTAAAGCGTAGTCACCGGCGTTACACCAGCAATGGCTTTGGCTCTGTGTGAATCCTGTAGGATTGGACCCTGTGACAATTTGCTTCTTACTCTGTGGGCCTCCAGATTGGTGTGCTAAGCGAAATAGGGTGCAGCATTCTTTTAAAGATAAAAGGACTTGTTCAAATTTTACATAATCATAGAATTATTCTTTACAGTGGATTTACATAGACATTGTCAGTGGGGAATTCTCTCTGCAGCTTCAATTACTGTATTTTCATGTGCATTGTCTGATAGGAGATGTGCTGGATCTCAAATACCTGCTTACCTGATTAATGTGGATTATTCATCCCATTGTAATTACCTGTGAATTTTAGGGTAGCAAACATGTGAGAAGAATTTGTATAAAAGCTGCCGGATTTTTGAAAGGCAAATATTTCCCAAGAATCCCTGTATGCAGGCTGACACATTTCATTCCTTATGGTGATACTCTCTGCATTACAGCATTTGACTTGATGTAAATGTGATAGTGCTAAGTAATACTGACACACTGAAGTGAAATGCACTAAAGGACCACACTAGAAAACACCTGGCTATTGAACAGTTTCAAAACCTGAAAGCTTTTCATCATCAATTTAGCTCTCAACAAAACTGCCCTCAGATGTCTGTGGTCTTCTGGTTTTCCTCCTAATTAAAAACATGCCATTTTAGCTGGTCATGCTTGTGAACCGGGTATACTGAATCCCCCAGCAGCAACCAACACAGCCTTAGCACTAGGCACCATTTTGCATGTAGCCTGACAACTAGGTCAGGCTGGCAACCGGTTCTACGCTGCCTGTGAATGGGTGTTAATGTAGTTGAGCTGGTTGGGTAGGAATCTGTCTTAACGGGACATGTGCTCCGAAATCACTCAGGATTCATCTCTGCAGGCACGGGCAGGCAGATCTGAACTCCTCTGCTCACACAAGAGGCCAGATGCAAGCGCGTGTTGTTGTTTCGGGGGTCATGCGGGTACATCATTGTGTTTCTGTGCATGACTAGCACTTTCTCGAAAAGCCCAGCCTTCCTTTTTATGGGCTGGGTTAGTAAGTAGGTGCCAGAGGAAAAAGCCCTATGTTACCATTACCTTCCTGCACACTAACTTATTTGCCTCCTGACACAAGGCTCTCTGAAAACAATTTTTTGCCTCTTATTTTTAATAGCCAAAATACTTCCTCCACCAGGATTCCTACTAAAAATAGGGAAGATGGCACAGAAACATGACCGTACTGTGAATGGGCTCACAAAGACAGACTCTGATATCAGTTTAATTCTGCTGAGGGGTTTAGAAATATTCTCCTGAACGATATTTACTGACCTTGCTAATTTTCACCAATGTCATTCCACAGCTTCAGGTCAAAACAGACTGAAGTGAGAGTAAAGAGGAGCCTGAATCATCTGAGCTACATTTAAAGTTAAACAGGGTTGCTGATAAGAGCTTTATGATCTTGAGCTCATTATAGCCTGTGCAAGCAGAACTATATTGATACATCAAATTGAACATTAACACTAAAAACCCTGTGAGCAGCCTTTTCGTTGCTCTGGGAACATGCACAGCCCATGCCAGCACGGAAAGCAAATGCAAAGAGCTTAAGGAGATGTGTGCTCACGTGGTGTCCCCATTCGCTTAAAAGTTCTCCAGCCACCCTTTTTTTCTTCTACCATATAATAGGCATGGTGTCCATCACCTCCCTCTGAAAGCCTTTTTTACCATCAGTGACCATAATCCAGGGTTACTGCTTCCTGACAGTGATGTATTGTATCTCTGCAGTTAACAACAAAATTTCATATAGCCCTTGAAGGACTCAAAGGATTTCCTCTCCTCTTTCGGGCGTTGCTTCCATTTACTGCTATAGAGAGATGATGGTGAGGATAGGGTTAGATCTGTACTGATAAGACCCGTGTCCCTAGACCTGTTTATCGTGTCATCACCAGTTCAGTGTTTTACCTATTTATTCGGTGGCAAATAGTATGCTTGTGCTGTTACCACAGGAAATCTCAGCCTTTTACGTATGTATGTGTGAACTGAGTCTGGAGGCTACGAAGTTAGAAAGCTGTAATAGTTCCCATAATTCCCATGTACTGATCCAGGAATGGGTCCCAACTTTGAGCCAATAGACTCTATTTCTGTTGTCCCTCAAGGGGACAAGCCAACGTCTGCCTCTTTGAGAAATCCAGCCCAACTCATTCCTGAAACACAGTGCCAGACATGCTGACATGTATTGAGTGAAGTGTTATAATTGAATGGTTTGGACAATTTGAGACTTGAGATGTGATGAATACTTCAGCAGAAATCCTCCTGATACTTTCCCTTCATCTACAAAGAGAGTGGGTGGTTTGATATCTGCATCACTAGTTACCCACCAAACCTTACTGGGAATAATTAACACCTGATCCAAAGACATAGCAGTTATTTCTTTCAAAAAAAAATTACATGCAGAAATGAAGAGATGCCATTTTATTATTAACCTGCTGTGCTGTACAGAGAAAATGTCATCAGATTAAGGACCAGATCCCGCTCTCATTTATGCATGTGAAACTCCACTAAACCAAACAGGAGTCATGCACACATGTGTGGGCAGGATTTTGCCCATAATCACTGGTAGCACCTTTCCTCACAGTTCACATGCAATGTGGTGTAAATCTGTCTGAGGCTTTCTGCGGTAAACAAAAGTAGTAACATGCTGAATTTGGAGGATGGTAAACAAAAATAGAGGTGATTTGAAAAACATGCTAAAGGAGAGCTTTTCCAGTATGATTTCACTTCATCTAATTAACTTCTTAATAAGGCCATCCTGAAAGTTTCATCTGCCCATTTGTCTTTAACTGTACTATTGACAGATCTGAAAGGATTGCTTACAGTAAAACTTGCACAGTACTTCTCATTATAGAACTCCAGCTTTATTGCTTAGAATTTTTCCCCAGTTTTAACTGTGCTGAAATGCGCAACATCAGCTGCCTTTCTAGGGGAGAATTCTGTTGGGAGACTTTTGGGCAGTTGTCTTTCGAATATGTCTTCTAATTTTTTTCACCTGTTTCTGAGAGCAAGGTAAAAGAAAAATACAGTTTACCAAATTAGAAATAAATTTACAACTGTTTTATGGAGAGCTAGCTGTTTGACCTTGGGCGAGGGATTTGCAATTTGACGGAGAAGCTGCCTTTAGTCAGGGATGGGGCTTTTGTAACCAGCCACTGGGAAAATCTGCTTTAATTCCACTGAGTCGTGAGCCCTGAAAAATCTCAGGTTCATCAACACAAAGAATTTCCGAAAATTTTCAAACAGGGCTTTCCAGAGGCTGATTTGACACACTGGTTACTAAAAACACAATCAATTTCCAGATCTACAGTTAGAAGCTGCCCCTACCAAGTCAAGCTCCAAACGTTGTTATATACCCCTTGCCAAGGACCCACGCCACCCATATGCAGCTGGGCAGGTAGTGCCTTTCCTTGGCCTCTGCCTTCACCCCTACTCCCCCCCTTGCCTCCAGCACCACCTGCTGCTCTGTGCTGCTGCCTTTTTCCCACCAAAAATCACAGGTATTCTTTCTAAAGGGAGACGGGGGCAGAAGGGGCTTTCAGAAACTGTCTTGAGTTTCTAACCATGCCTTTTAGTATGTATCATTCATATTGAAGTAACTTCACCAGCTTCTGTGAACACGAACTTCACTGCGAGATAGCCCACAGAGGTTTTAGTTAGCCCTGGGTGATTAATAATAATAATAATAATAATATCAAAAAGCAGTACTTCATTTATCTCTATGCAACATGGCAAGTTTAACTTGAACTGCCTGAGTATGTAGATCTGGAGGTCTTTTCTTCCTCTCCTGGAGGGAAAAGAAGAGGATTGATTTACAGCTGCAACACAAGCAGCAGTGAGGTCAGAGCCGGGGCTGCTCCCGCGTCCTTCACGCAGGAGCCCCGCCAGCCAGAGCACTCCCCTGCTGTGGGAGACACGGGGATGTCCTCCCTCAGCTGCCAAAACGGAGGATATCCCACAGGTGTCAGGATGGAAAAAGTCCCAGAGAACTGCTTTCAGACACACAAGCCCTTCTTCAGGTCTTGAAGAAAGAGCTCGCGTGCCAAAAAATTGTTTATTTTTAAAATTAGACTCACTGGTCTATTTATTCGTATGAAGAGGGACAGTGACAAGGGGACATGTGTGGGAGCGCACATACCCAAGTGGAGGTTGGAGCTGGGGGATTGCCCTCAGGCAGAGGAGGGGATTTATCTTGGATCTGCTGGTCCTCAGACTTTTCATATATCTTTCAACTTTCAAGACCTTTTGGAAAAAGGAAACCACCCCAATTCCTTTTCCAGTTTAGGCTAGATTAGGCCTTTCATATCTGAAATAAAGCCTTTAGCTGTGGGTCGAGTCAGTGAGTGAATACAACGATATTTTTTCTTCTTTAGGGCAACATTTCACATTCTGTTCAGTCCAAGGTGAAACTTTAGTTCAGTAATTTTTTGGCTTGATTTCTGCTTGGACCCCAAAATTTCGCACTGTATGTCTTGTTTCACACAATGCCCTACATCACTACTGCTTCTTTGTGGCAAAATACAGAGCTGGGAGGATAATTTAGGTGACAGCCATTCAACCCAACATACTTTCTATTAATTACAGCGGGATGGGAGTATTGGTTTTCCTCTAGCTGGGAAAAATTATACTAAAAGAACACATACCACTGCAGGTCAAATCCCCATCTTGTCCTGCAAGCTGCAATATGTCATGTCTGTGGAGCTGCACCCACCTACAGAAGGTCTGAATTTGGTCTTGCTCTTTTCCGATGATGTTTCCCTTTAGTAGCTCACTTTATGGTCATTTAACAGGAACCTAGCACACATGCAGGAGAGGTATCACAACATCAGTTACCTGAGATTATTGTAAATGATGTGTCAGCACCTGAAGGAGATGTTAGGATGTATGTCAGATCATCATAATAGATACAGTGTTGTACCAGGCTGCACAAAACCAGATGTATTTATAATTCCTGCAGCTGCAGCCCTGCTATTAGTTAAGTCTAAGAATGGAGCCACTGATAGATTTGTCATAGATGAGTTCTCTCTCTAATAGAAAGAAAGTGATGAAAGGAAATAGATGGTGACTCAAGTTATTGGCAATACAGAGAGTCTTTAACTATACGTCTTCAATTCAGAGCCCGCTAGATGCCTGTGCCTGTCATTTGTTCCTCCCCAAACCACTCAGTGCCCTCTGTGGGTACAACCTGATGTGGTCTCCCTCCAGGTCCCAGTAAGGGGGGGTACAGATATCCCGGCCAGAAGTGGTGCAATTCCTCATAGCCTCCCCAAGGAGAGGGAGGATGAGTAGGCAGCGAGACCGACTTACGCAGTCATAGTGTTGTAGGTGTGGGGTACGCCATGCTGTCCAGGCTGGGAAGGGGCCTTCTCATTGTGTCCATCTCTGCTGAAACTTTTTGGAGAGGGATAAAAGCTTTAGGCTCTTCACATTACACTCAAAGATGGTTCAGGGATCCGTGAACTAAATTCAGCAGTGAACTGAGGTCCTAGAAACCCTGTAGCCATCTCAGCGTCATCCTGCACTGAAACTGTTGCACCGCCGCCAGCTGCAGCCCTAACACAGAGCTTTCTGCACCGTATTTCATTACTTTCACCCTGTAATCGAGTAACTTCAATAACTGTGAATTAATTTTCCACATTTAAAAGAAACAGAAGGGTATATGTCTAGAAGTTTAGGAGATGATAACCATTAGGGATCAGCTGCCGAGTCAGGCTCCTAGGGCGAGAGCTGATTATTCAGACCTCAACATGAATATTCAGAGATGGAAATCAGAACGCAGACAGTGGAGTGGGGTGAGGTGATCAGGTAACACTGGCATCAGAAAAGAAAGCTGGGGAGAGAGGAAAACTAAACACATTTCCTTTTTCTGATGATGATGAAGAAAAATGGCATCAAAGTGTGCTATGTGACTTAGACGGTAGCAACCAAGCTTGTCCAGGGACCAATGCAAGAGCCATGTTGTGCTAAGTCGTGGATTTTGAACATGGAAGTTATCTTATTGTAGAAAGTTTTCTGAGAGTCTTCAAGGAAAGGACTATGTAAAGACTACCTATGACCTCCATGCCTTTAAAGACACTCCAAAATGGATGTGCTTTGACTATAACACAATTTTGATGTACTTATCTTGATCTATTAATGACAAAAATTGCCATCATTAGGAATCCAAAAAATTACATTAAACCATGTGGGAAATAATATTTAGAGGGGATAAAATTTGTGCTTTTAGATCAAAGTCCTAGTGTAATACTAGAACCTGTCGATAATATCGTAGGGCCACATGTGAAAGAAATCAATGTGTGGTTTTTGTTAAAAGGTCTTAGAAAAGTGAAAAATACCCCAGCTGTGTAAGTCTAGAAAAAAACGGGCATTATTAAGCCTGCCTTTTTGTGATTCTTAATGTCTATGTGCATAATTCCAAATCAAACATATTCACATTATTAACTTTTATAAGTTTATTAGTCTCAGTGCTAATGAAACCATTCATCCTTTGCAAATGCACATGGCTCCCTAATGAAACTTCAATAGATGGATCAGCAGTTAAGTGAGTACATCCAAATGTTTATGCCAAATTCTGTTTGCTGCAGTGAACAGGGAGACCAAATCTCTTCCAAGCAGCTATCTATGCTAACCAACCAACAGATGTAATGATGCCACCTATGTAATAAAAATTCCTTTTACCTATAAAGAAAACTATACATTATATAGGATACCAGTATTTAAGATATAATTTTCCTTTTGCTTACCCTGGTATCAGTCAGAGAAATTCCACTTGAATCAACCAACATAAAAACTAGTAAAAAATCTGGCAAAATGAAAGGATAAATCAAACCAAAAAATCATAAATATACTAGAAAAATATTTTTGAACAGGAACTCAACAAGAATTCAGTGATGGATATTCATGTGGTTATTAGCTGAGTTTTGAAATCCAAAGCTTATTGCTGCTAATTATAATTTTAATACTGTTTTCACCCTTCCATCTCTTTTCTTTGTTTTACCTGCCTGCATTTTTCCAGTTCAGTTTTCTGGATGGGTGTATATTTAGATGTTAGAATGGGAAGTAGCTGATATTCCATGTCAGAATTCCTTTTCCTTGAAGAGTTGGTGGTGTTTTTCCTTTCCTTTCCTTTTCTCAGTTCAGAAAGCTATACCAAAAGGGCACCTCTGAATTTGGGAGTTTTGGCATTACTACTATCAAATACCCTGCACAAGTATTTGTGTCTTGACACTGCAATATTCTGGGATTTTTTCCTTAGCATGAAATGTTTAAAAAATGTACATGATTTGGGACTTCAGGATTCATTTTCAGGAATTCACAGAAAGGAAATTTTGATTATTATGTCAATCAAAAGAGAAAAATACATTTGCTTCTGGACTATACATATTATCTTAATTTTCTTCTTTATTTTCTGCACTGAGGTATAAATACTGTGCCTGTAGCCAAATATGTATCTGCACAAAACAAACAGAAAGCATTCTTAAACCAATGAAGTATTTACTTTTTTAAAGACATTTTAATCCCATTAATGGTAAATTATATTACCTATTGTGAAAGCAGACATGAAAGAAATATCTGAAGCATGCAGTTAATTATGATACCAAGTGAAACATAATATTTATGCTCTCCTTGTGTAGCTGGAACAATTTTTCTTTCACTAACTGTGAGTCATCCACTGATTGAAATCTTGAAACATGATGAGAGAGTTGGTTGGCACATTTGCCATAGAGGTTTCATTCTATAGATAATTAATACTAGAAGAAATATCTGGGTTTTATTCTTTTATATTCCCAGTTCTCTATTTTTTAAACAAAATCTCCTCCTCCTCCTCCTCCAACATATCTCTCTGTTTAGAGGTTATGTGCTTAAGAATATTAAAAGACATCAAAGTCTCTGATAAAGCTAGGGAATTGAAGATTTCACCGAACAAGGGTCTGAACCACAATTTCAGATCAAAGTTGCATTTCCATGTCAGAACATTGGAAATCTTTGAATCCTGAATTTTTATATGGTCCATTTTAGAAAGTGGGCTCAGGACACAGCTTGTTTAATGACCTGAGCTTAGAGTCTCCTCCTCTTTCCAGGAGGCTGAAAGTCTTCAGATAGCCAATTCCTATTACAATACTCTTCTATTTTAAGAGATTGTTTTCCTCCCATTGTCTTGCTTAATTTTTGCACTTGTTCATATTAGCTGCTTGCAGTGGCTGTTTAATTAGCAAGCTAATGCAATTGTGTTTGATTCTTATAGCCTTGATTCTGTGCCCCAAACCAGCAGTAAAGTTGCGTATGGCAGAGAATCTTAGGTACCGCACCCTCTTTATTTGGCAGTATTCTACTGTATCTATTTTTCCTTTCCTTTTTTTTCTATCGGATTTTTCTATTTTATTTTCTTATTCATTCATTTGGCTTCTATTTTTTCACTCCCTCTCCTTTCCAAAGGATGCCCTCATTTTACCACTTGCTTCTGAAAAGATTTGCTTTGAAAGGCCGTTCATATACACCCAACTGAAAAGTTACAAGAAACAAGCCAGAAAGGTGTTCTGTGAGGAGTACAGCTGCTCTCCTCCCCTAGGAAAACTAATTCATCAGCTCTTTGAAACAGACTGTCTTCATTGTTTAGAAACTAAGAGCTATGGATTTTGTTCGTTAATGCAAAAGTGCCCTGCATAGAAATACCATCTAGTGTTACAAGTAGGAGGCAACCCCTTGGCACTCATGACTTCAGTTAGGTTTTTCATTCCAGCCTTAATAATTTTATGGGTTTCAGGTGTTTAAAATTCTGTTTTTAAGTCTTAAAAAAACCAGTTTCTTCTTTTCCCTTTGTAGCACTAGTTTAAAACTACTTCTTCACACTGTGACTGATTCACTTATAATCTGGAGCTTCTTGCCATGCAAGTTCTTCTGTTCAATCATTTTAAAAAATCACTTTCTATAGCAACCTATGGCCCTCACTTCAGTTCAGGGAACTTCCCTTCTCTTGGTGGTACATGCCCCAACCCTGCAGCCAAATATTAATCTAGAGGCATATTTCAATCCTATGAAACTGATGGAGGGACAGAGAGCATGGTGTGGGTACATTCTTTCCATTGCCTTTGGACTGATTGGACTGCAGCACAAAACGCGACCCATATCAGAGGCCAGCCCCAGCATTTCTTCCTTCCTTGGCATATCAATAACCAGCCAGTTATTGTCTGACTACATCTTATACGTGGTTACATACATAATCGCCCAACCCCCATGGAGAAAAGAGCCAGTTGCTAAAATGAAGTAAATTTCAAAAGATACTAAGAAAATCTGAATGCCTAATATCTCCAATACAGTTCCAATCTTCCTAATGCATGACTCTGCTCACCTTACCTAAATATTCACTTATAATTTTCCTCCATCATTCTCAACTCTGTAAGCTTATAGGGACAGTTGTCATAAATCAGCATTTCATTGTTTCTGGCTATCACCTCTTTACAATAAAAAAGATGTTATCAGTTAAAAAGTAAGAAATGCAGTATGGTCCGAAGAGCACAATTATAGGGAATACTATCAAACTACAATATAAGGCCCATGCAAAACCACTGCTGTTATCTATTTCATAGATTGCAAAAAGCTAGCTGTACTAAATGTGCAGCAGTATAAAAAGGCAGTGATAATACAGAAAATAAAAGCCTCTCTAATTCCTATTAACAATTTGCACTAAACAATGGGAATAAACTCCCTGTTAAAATTTTGTCCTAGGAATTTAGAAGAACCTCCTCTTCTTCTTTCTGCTAGTGTGAGTTCTTTTGGTATCTCAGTTCAGTTTACTAGTGGAGGTGACAAGCAAGTGTCAGCAGACATACTAAATGCATACGACACATATGAAGGACACCAGTAGGCTGCAAAACCCATTCAACTTTTACAGGTTTTGTGATTTCCTTTGAAGAAAATCTGTAAAATCAGCTTTTATCTAAATAGCACCTTCAAAAAGTAATTTTTTTCTATACTTCTCAAATTCTCATTTAATAGATCTCTTTGCAAAGTGTGCAGGAATTTGGCCAATATTTAGCTGTAGTGACTAACATGACTTGAGTGATGAAATTCACATCTCACGACCCTGCAAGCACCAGCCAGAGGTCTTTCTCTGAAAATGGGCTTTTACAGTAGGATTCAAAATGGTTTCCTCAATGTACTGTCTCATAGCAGCCTTCCACACAGCTGTGGTTATCATATTCACATAAGTTTGTGCTCCGCTTCTGCTGTAGTGAGCCCCGCTCTCTGGACATGCAGCTTGCATCCCAGTCCGTCCAAGATTCACCTGCAGAAGGGTACTTTTGCAAAAGCCTGTGCAAGAGGGAAGGTGTGAAAGCAGAGTTAGAAGCATAGACTGGCCCACACAGCCTGACCTGTCTCCTCCTGAACATCTCTTGAAACTGATTGATCTAATGCTTTGCATCTGCCAAATTGTCATTCAAGGCAGAGGGGATTTGGATGAAGACAGGGGAAGCATTGTAAAAATGAGTTTGCACATTAGTTCACCGAGCAAGCTTTGAACTCCTAGGTATGGCAAAATTAGCTCACTGGAAAGACTATGCCCACTATGAAATGGCTTCAGTAGATGGGGGAAAAAGAAGGGGAGGGGAGAAGTGCTATTTGAGGAGTTAGTAGATTTCTTCCCTTGATTTGTGCCTGAAAGAAAAAAATATCCCAGCTGTCTGCTGCATTGTGTGAACATATACATGCATTTAAATTACTTATATCATTACTTACAGATGTAATTGTGAAATATGTTCTTTTTGCATTCAAAATTAGGGGCAGAACAGATGGTGAAAACTCAGTTTAAGGCAATATGTCCATTAAAATAACCCATACTGTTTGTGTATTATAACAATAGCAGTCTTCAGCATAGCTGAGATTTTTAGCAGTGCTAGATTATGATAGAAATACAAATAGACTGTAGGACAAAATTCAGTATGACTGAAAATTCACCCTGAAAAAAATTTAGCTAATTTCTCTTCGGTGGCTGTCAACAGATGAACTCGCCTCCGCATCCCCCTGCCTTTGCGGTATTGACTGCTTTGTATCAAAAAGTGAACTTTAAACTTTCTGGAGGTCATGGGCTGGCAAAACCTTCTCCATATTTAATTCCCAGGAACTCACGAAAGTTTGCAAATTCCTCTGCTGGGACCATTTTTACCTAAAAGAGTGTATATATTATAAGCATATATATTTATTTTATATATATATACACACACACACACATATATATACTTGCTACTGACAGGGCAGCTTCTTTCTAGGAAAAGGACAATGGATGTGTCTAGCTAGGCTGGCGCACACAATGGCCCGTATTCCCAATTATTCTTTCAGATTTCCATTAGCAGAACCTGAATTCATTAACACTGAAGTTTGGATCAAGTGTTTTGAATTCACAGTATTCAAGGAATTTTAAGGAAAAAAAATTAAAATGTCTGTTGAATTATTAGTATTACTTTTTAAAGCACCATACCAATGCAATTTCATGAATGAGAGCCATCTCACCTGCAGTGTGTCAACTAGGTTACCCAGGCCATTTTGAAGGAGCCGAACCCCGTTTCAGTAAGCTCTTTGTTAATGAAAGGGCAGCTAGCCTGGGGATGCTAGCACAGGAGCAGGAGCACCCTGCTCTGAATAAGCAGGGAGATGGTGTAGGCATCAGGCTTTGCCTGTGAGGCAGGTTCCCAAACACTGGAGGGGGAAAGTGCCCACTCGGCCCCCAGCCAAGGCATTGGGAAATGCCTGACATGTGTCTTGTCTTCCAAGAGGGCTTTGTGCCCATTTTGTGGTATACAAGTTGCACCCTGAACTGTCCAATGCTCAGCCCAACTCCTCTGGAGCTGGCACCTGGGCACCTCTCTGGAGCTGTGCTCCAGAAAGGACCCATGCGAGGAGCAAACAAATCTCAGCTTTCGTCTCTGGACTGTAGGTTTCTCACCCTCATGAACACAAAGAAAAGCTTGCACATGTGAGCCAGATGCTCCCCAAAGGCTCAAAAAGCAGTAAGCCGTTAAGTCTATCATGCTGTTTTCTGAAAAATCTCACAGAGTTTGTAGCCCAGCTCACTCTTTGCTAACACTGAGTATTGCAACCACTTTTTGGTCTTGAAGAGTATTTTTTCTAAAGCCAGTCAAATGACAATTAAAAAAAAAAAATTTAAAAATGCATTGTATTTTGGACTGAATCACCTGTAATAAAGCACCAACAAAATATTCCATTCCCTTCATTTGCTTGTGATCCAGCACAATAAAAATAGAATAACATTATAATAGCCATGAGTCTTATGTCTTGCCATAAAATCTGGCACACCCTACATCATTTTGGATAAGTAATTTCCATTCTACTTTGTTCACTTGCACATGGTAAAGTAGTTAACAGGAACATTTATCCTTTTCCCTTATTCCATCAGTCCTGACATTTCAAGCTATAATTCCCAGTACATTGAATATACATGTTTTTGGTTCATTCATGCAAAAAAGTGATGCTTAACTTTTAAAGAAATAGTGATGGTTTGTGAGAAGCTTAAAGAAAGACCAGATTTGGCTCTGCACTTGTACAGCACTGAACACAACAAGAATCACACCTTTAACGCGTTGTATTAAATAAGGATTAGAATGGTATGTCTTCATGTCGCATACATGTAAAGGAGAATTTACTCCAAGCAAGACAGCTGTAGGAGCTCTTAAGCAATAAGCTCAATATCATATCTACTGGAATTTGCTAAAATGCATTTATCAGTGGGGCATGGTGCCTTTAAATCCTACTCATAAATACCATACTCTTTTAAGGGTGTTTCTCCCATGGGCTGCTAGAACAGCTGAGAGTAGGAAGATTGTAACAGAAGATTGAAAGAACTTGATTTGGTTTCTTGTATTCATTTAAACATACAAGAAGTCAAGTTAAGGAGTATAAGGTGCTCATTAGCAGATTTAATCTGCAAACAAGAATTAGCATTAACCATGAGAGAAACAAAGCTTTAAACCAGTACTCCAAATGTGTGCATGGCAGGCGGGGAGGAGCGACCAAGTTCGAAGGTGAAGCTTGATGAAATGTATGAGAGGACAGAAGTGCTTTTGGGGTGCAATGAGGTACTTGTATCACAGTTACATTTAATTACACAATGTAAGTCTTCCATTGCATCATTTTTAAGGGCTGAGGAGTAGCTTTTTCTAAGCACTGATTCAAAGCGTTCCTTCTCCATTTTACTTCGTTTTGTTTTCCTCTTAAAGTATCTGAGATAGGTTCAGATTTTAATGTTATCTGGCTATAGTACCAGCAGTCAATGTACCATCATCTACCCTTTATTTCTCTTCCTCTTTTCTAGTGGCACATTGTAGTTTTTGTTCATTTGGGCCTTTTGAACGAAATGTCTCAGGTTGTTATAGAAGGAGAAGGGGAAGGGTAATTTATAACTTCTGGACTTAATGTCTATCATAGCACCAGATTTAACTACCTTTGTGGTCTCTTCAGCCCTCTGTTCCAGCTGCTTTATTGCCAAGGTCTCACAGACTTTGCAGTGAAGTGATCTAGAGGGTTGATGGAAGACCACTTCAATGCAGCTCTCCTTAAGTTTCCCTCTCCTTCAAGAACACTAAAGGACTCCTACTGTATGATCTATGCTTTTCAGGTTGTGGTCTGTATTTTCTTAACCTTCTAGATCCAAAGGACACTTTGGATCAGAGGAAAGTATTTGACTTATCTGAATTCTCTAGTTCTCCTAATTACTTTTTAAGAAACAGCATTATTAATCATGTTTCTAAAACAGCTGGTAACTCTTCCAAAGTAGATTTAATTACTAAGAGGTCCAAACAGAGCAGAGCACTCTCCACCTGTCAAGTTGGACAAGAAAAATCAAATGCTTTATAGCAGCAGCAGAATCCTCCATTGATCTTAGAACAGCTGTTAATAAAGCTAGGATCCACAGAAAGATTCATTAATTCAAGAAAGAGTTAACATGGTGTAAATGGGAAATGTCGCTAGTAGTAATGAAGTGGTCAGCATTTGGCTTATATATATATCAGTTTTCCAGACACAAAAGGTGTCCAACGCCCTTTTTCTAATTATTTAAAATATGATTTTGTTTACCATATTAAAATCCATCATTAAGAAATGGAAAAAGCAAATCCAATGGAGGACTTGTGCGAGCTGTGGATGCACTTGTTTATTAGGTGACTCCTGATAATCAGAGGAGCGTGTGCATCCATATGCTACTGTTATACTGTGGTTAACTTTCAGTAACACTTTTTTGTTAAATGGGAATAGCAACCTTTAATTAGGATTTGGGGTTTGGTTCTGAAATTGCCATACACCTGCTTATTCAAAACAGATGTTTTATCTGCAGTGCAGTTTTACTCATAATATGTTATGACGGCAATAGCAGGTTGCTAACAAAGTACAAAGGAAAGGCAATATCTACTTACTGTGTTCTCTTATATGAGGTTAATAAAGTTGACTGATTAGGAATATCAGTTTGCTTTTACCAACATCTGACTATGTTAGCATGCCACATTGTAATCTATGTGAATGTATCCTTCAATGCTCTGTCACTGAGACTCTAATTCAGTTTTAGTCAGAAAACAATTATAAAATGACTTGGCCTTTATGCTGCACTTCATTTTTGTAGTGCTTCATGCATCATCAGCTCTGCGTGCATTACATGTCTCCATCCCCATTTTACAGACAAAAGAAGCTGAAGCACCGTCCAGCACTGAAGCAAGGCAGTAGATTGGCCAACCTCATGCCAATAGCACCACAAACACAACAGATGATGCAGTGAGGTTCCCAAAGCCTTACCCCTCATGTAAGGTGATTCCTTTCCTGGGTACACTCAGTAAATCCTACAGCTAGAGGATGCGAGAGAGAAATGCCCGGAAATGTTAAGCAGAAGTGTTCTGAGCTCAAACCTGGTACACGGGAGGAAACATTTCCAGAATCACTTGCTCTGGCTTTGTAACTGGCTTAGAAGGTAGAAAATGCTTTTGATGCGCAAAGAATGACTCATCGCCCTTCAGATTTGAACTAGAATTTGCTTATAACGTGTGATCAATATCCTGTGTAAGTTGAGGGCACTAGTTAGTCGTTGAGTGGCCGGGAGAAGCCGGGAGCTGTCCTGATGTCATGAGTCAGTTTTGCTATGTTTATCCCGAAGTGTGCACTGAGAGGGTTGTCCTGCCACTGTGGCCAGGCCACCTGGCAATTTATGTCCCTTCTTTGTCAGGAAGATGGAAGAAGGAGGGGTGTCAGCAGATGGGAGGAGAACAGCGCTGAGGTTACCTGGCCCAAGTGCCAACGTGCTGCAATACCGAGGACTGAAGCTACACAAAATAGACATCAGCATGCCTCTCTTTATTTCAGCCTTACAGTAGTTAAGTGGGTCGTTGTCATGCCTTCTCTGTCAAGAATGTAAAATTGTCATATTGAAGGCTAATGTAACGTGTCAATTTATTTTATAAAGGTACCGTGTAGGTTTCTAATGTGATATAGATGTTAAGTAATACGACAAGAAAGGCATTACTATAACACAAAGATACAAATTTTCTGCCATATTAGCACTTTCTATATTACAATAAAAAAGCATATTGCGGTTGAGAAGTGTGTATCAAATCTGCAAACCTTGAGCTTTGGTTTCATCCAGTTTGCAAAATTTGTTTCAATCGGATCTTCTTCTGTATGATATTTGCTGCCATCCAGAACAATAGTTTGGCTCTCTCTAACTGGTCCGTTGCCTTTGATGGCATGACTTTATCATTTCCAAGAAACCTACAATGAGCGAACCAGATTTGTTACCATGTCTTAAACTGTTTTCAGCCTAAAAAATTGAAGTAACTATAGCCAAATGAGTACACTGCTCTCGTTTACTTGCTTGCTTTTTGTTTGCTTTTTATCACTTTTCCTTTGTACAAAACGTTTCTTGTAATGTCAGACTGTGAGAATATACAGGCTGTAAAATTAATATATACTGACTCCTTCTCTGGATAGTAGTTTCTTTTTGGAAGAAGGTTTATGTGATCTGACAGGCAGCGAAGCCATCTTCTAGGCTGCAGTTTATTGATAGGCCTCAAGTACGTGTGGATCCACTTTGACTTTTGGACTTAGAGATGTAGAAAGTGAAGCACCTGTTTAAGTAATTTGCTGAATCAGGGCCACAGTGTACTGAAACATCAAAAAATTATGTAAATACAGGTTTATAACTTAGCAGAATGAACACGCTGAATGCATAACTGAACAAAGAATGTATTGAGTGAATCTCGTCTCTCTTTGTGCCTGCTTTTGGAATAGCTGTGACCACATCCTGCTTTTTTTATATTTATTTGTTATTTGAATATGGTCAGCGACTACCTTTAACAGATTTCTTTTTATTCTCAGGTTTGATTGTTTAACATTTGAGATTTATTGCTTGATGGGATACCTATTGAAAGGACTGGAAAGATTCCCGTTGGCTTCAAAGGACAATGAATTGTGCCCGGAGCTCTGGTACAGCAAAGCGTTTAGACACGTGTTTAAACATTGATGCTTTCAATGGGAGTTGAGCACATGTTTAAGATAAAGCATGTGCTGTGGGCTTTGTTGCATAGGGAAGCACTTCAGCACATTCTTAAATGCTTTGCAGAACTGGCACTATAACAACCTCTGCTGTTAGTTACATTTTTTATTTTTATGGAAAAAAAAAATAAAAGCACTGGAAGAAGTTACTGTTACTTTACGATAAAAATATATCTAGTTTTGAATGGGCAGATTCGCCTCCTATTGGTTCGTAAGAAAGTTTACATACACTATGATCTATTTTTGAAGAGCAGAATTTAACCCGATCTTAATAGGAGATGAATGGATTTTTTTCTGTCCTTTTTCAGCAGTTTTAGTTTGGCACTTGTTTAAGGTGTTATTAATGTGCACATTCGAGAGAGTCTAGGGCCCTCAGTAGTTCTTTATTATGAAAAGCCCTTTTTAGCATGTAACAACTTCTGCCTCCTATTCACCATCCACTTTTAGTGGTCTCCCTGTTATCACTTCAAATACTTTTCAGGGAGTGAAGAAGGAACAAGAATGCTCAAAGAAATATCTTCTCAAACTGTGTGCATTTTCATTAAGATTTCCTTAGCTCCCCACTCCCACACGCCTTTCCCCATGAAAGTGAGAGGAATGTGCCTCTGCCAGCTATTTATCCTTCATTAGAACTAAATATAAGCTTAAAGGGACAGTCAGAAATGCAAGATGCTAAGGCTTAAAAATTTGCTTCTCTTTTCCCCTTGGAGAAGGGGAAAGGTGTGAGCCTTTACCACGCGAGATGAATGCAATTATACATCGGCAAACTCACTGGCAGACAGGAGCTACACGAAGTGCCCGTGAGTCCAAGGCTCAAGAAGCTCATGTGTTTTCACAAATGAAGCACACAAAGAGAAAGCTTCCCCTAGGAAATGGGGTTGGTCATGTTCCCCACTCACAAAATCTCTGACAGAAATCCTGTGGAGTTTCAGGAGGGCAAACCTGTACCGTTCACAGACGAGCTTGTCTTTGAGCTTCAATAAAGTGAATAGTGAATATGCTAAACCAGTTCCAAACCGACTTGGGCACTTTTAACAGTTTTGACTATGCTTACGCTGCAAATAGTGCAAGAATGATATTAACCAAACTTATAATGCATTTACTCTGTAACCCAAACGTGGTTGCATTTCGTATTGACATATCCTAGCCTAGCCATGATGGAGTTAGAGCCCAAGCTTGCCCAGCATCCTGGCTAAACACTCCGGCATAGTCCAAGCTAAGCACCCGCTATGCTCCTGCTCAGCTAACTCATTTAAAAGCTGGCTTGGATATAATTACCCCAAATGCAACTACAGATTTGGATTGCAAAAAGGCGTAACCTTGAGAACACCCACGCACAAAGTCACACTACTTTAATGACACTGATAATAAACCACTTCAAGTTACATCAGGCCTAAAAGCTAAAAAAAGATAGAGAGCTACTGATAGTCCAAAGCTAAATATATGAAGATAAGATCCACAAAAACACAAGAGACTAGGAAAGACAGGACACCACACAGGTTCCCTCAGGTTTTCAGCTACTTCCAGCTTTGACTTTGTGGAATGTTTCTTTAAAACATGACCTTTTTGTAAGGAAATACTTGTTTCTTTGGTTACTCTTCCTTCCCCAAACTTCAGGGTTTGTTGATGTTTCATGAACAAAATGGAAAGGGAATGCCAATTTTACCAAATTAAAAATAATGAATAAGCAAAACCTTGTTTCTCATAGATACTTATGGAGAAGTTATAAACACGTGATGTTATTAAAATTGTCTTTTATTTTCCTACCTCTCATTTTTTCTTTGTCTCAGATGGCCTAGAAGGTTTTGCCTGGAAAACTAAATAACATCTCTTCAAGAAACCTTACCTGACCCAAATTAAACTTCCCCAGCTAGCAAGCAGCCCAGGGCTGGGGAGCTGGCTACAACTCCCTGATGTCCTGATAGCATTTGGGGAGCTGGCTGCATCTCCCTGATTCCCTGACAGCACTTATATTCAGTTTTACAGCACGTGGGTTTCACCCTCTACGTGCTGTGGTGCAGTGAACATGAGCTCATGCCATCTCCTGAATCTCTGGCTATTTTCGGCACAGCATGAACAGCCTTTGAAAGCATGACTGGTAAGGTTTCCTGGGATGCTTTTTCTGCTTCTGTGTTGAAAGCGTTACTGGTTTAGACTTGAGACAGAAGACACTCTCAGTAGAAATATTTTGAAGACAAAATAAATAAAAATGAAAAAGTAGAAAGGAGTCAAACAGGCAATTATTTGTAATTGAAAAAACTATTGATTTTCCTTTTGATACATAGTCTAAATTATCCCTCAAGAAAAGTAGTAATGCATCTTTAAACAGATTTATTGGTCCTAGCTGTAAAAAAGTGGCTTATTTAACTTCAGTGCCATCACATTTTTCTGTTTTCATTTGATATAGAGATAGAACGTAAATGCAGACACTGGAGAGGTTTGATTCAGGGATCAAAAAGATTCCAGGTCCTGGAGGGCTCTAGGACTCTTCCGTAGCTTTCATTTTTTCTCTCACTTGCCAGTTTGCAGGTCCCCAGCTCCCCACCCCTCCTGTCTGTGTGCGTAAGGAGCAGCCTGCTCTGCTCCACACCTCCAAGCTCAACCCTCAACGGGAGGCAACATTTGTGCCTGCACAGGGGTCTGCCACAAGGGGTATGCACTGTTTTCCACTTGAAGTTGTCTCACGTACACTCAGATCTGAAAGCAAAAAAGTCCTTCAAATCAAATCCAAAATTACAGTATTAAAATAAAATAATAATGCATTGTCAGGACTTCATACCAATACCTGCCTACCAACCTGCTGCTTCTGCAGGTTTGTTTTTTAACTGGCACTCCTAATAGTTCATCTGTAAAGGTAGTCCATAAGCCAATGTTATGCAAAAGAGAAGTTAAAGGCAGAATTACAGCGTGTTACAGTATAAAAAAGCTGCAAAATGGCTATGATTTTCCAAAGTATAACCATGTGTCTGGCTGGCTAGCTGGATGGATGGATGACAGAAGAAAAACTCTGCAGAGTTCCATTGCCAGTGAAACTCATACAGACTCTGTTTCTGTGCTTTTGAGCCTCAGGTTCAGATTTACCTGTGTTTGCTAAAGTGCTAATCACAGTAAAAGTTTACGCACAGAAGGACATTTCATCATGTTTCTGTATTCACAGCACTGTCACCTTCTCCCACTCTTTCCTGAGTCTGTTCTCTGGATTCTAATGATACAGATGCATTCACTCTTCAAGCAGTCTTTGGTGGGAGTACTAACTTGTGCCTCGCTCTTTTATTCAGGACATACGTGCATAAACTGCAGGACCCTAATACCCCCAAAACCCCAATTTCAGTTTGATTGAAGATGGTCAATGCATTCAGGAATTTTTAGGGGAGGTCTGATAGACACTCAATCCACTCACAATGATCTGGTCTCTTTTCCTCAGGAAAAGCAGCAAAAAGGCTAGAATCTGCATCACTAGAAATGCTGTCTCCTGCACGTATATGTTATGGTGCTATGGAAAGGCTTAATACAACTACTATGGCTTTTGCCAGTCTCTTGCAAGAGGAAAAGCAAATATGCATGTACGTAATTCTCTTTGAAATAATGTCTTTGTGCTAAGATTGCAATCAGGTAAGAAAAGAGTGATAAACACGATGAGGTCACAAATACGTGTTCTGGGAGATTAAAAGCATATCACAAAGCAATATTGCTGATACCCCAGTGGGGTATCCCCTTGTGGGATCCCCTTGTGGGATATAATACAATGTACAAAACACAATGGCAACAAGGGATTTAAAATGTTTGAAGTCTATACGACCAAAAGCTGGCTCCAGCCAGTCAATGTGATGATAATGTGTAAATACATATACATGCATACATGCATGGATGAGCAGCAGTGATGTGCTATTATGTGTCAGCTGTTGCACTGGGACCCTTGGACGAGACGGAAGATACAAGCACCAGTACTAGAGCATGGGAAACAGGAGAAAGACTATTTATTTATTATTGTAAGGGTCCATGACAACATCACTGCATAAAACACAGGATGAAATAACAATTCCATGCTCTTTTTCTCTCTCATACATGAGGACCTGCATGCACACTTGCACTCTCTTGACATCTGGGGAGAGTGGAGGGTAGGGGCAGGACAATTGTGTGTAGAAGGCTATAGGCAATAAGGTCTTTTTGTTACAAAAGGGGATGGACAAAGTTGAATGCTCTAGCCCATTGTTTTATCCTCATTTAGTAAGAGAAATATCAAGCAGAGGATGTAATATGGCTTATAATAACTTGGAATTTTTCTCCTGCGCAAAAAGTATCCTTCTTGCTGAAGAATACTAACAGAAACTTTACATCATCTTACCCCAAGAAGGAGCAAGAGAGAGGTTAGGCAAAAAGTGCCTGTGGTTCCTCTTTTGGCCTCATGTGGATTGTGATGCTTGTGTCCTGGCCATGACGGGATTTCAGAAAAGGTCACAATTCACCCTCTGTTTCACTTTTCCAAGCTATATCAAGCAGCCCTCTGTCACCAAGGAGGGTCTGACCCAGATTTCCTCCCTTTCTTCTTAGCTCCTTGTCTGTACCTCTCGAGCATCTACTCCCCAGGCCAACTTTCTGAGCCTCATCATCTCCCTCTCATGTGCCAAAACAATCTTATTGCTTTCAGGTCTTTTCCTCCCTTTGATCTCTCCTTCTCTATGGACATATTGCCCTTCTCTTTCTTTTCTCCCAGATCCCCATTTCTCCTTTTCTGTAGATCCTCCAGCTTGATTTCTCCCTTATTCACATCCTCCTATTCCCTCAGGTTTTCCCTTTATAGACTCAAGACCCAACTCTCTATTATGAAGCCTTCCATTAGTGAGAGTGGGGGAGGGAACAAGGAGAAGGTCTGCAGCTTTTCCAAATGTTGTGTTGTTGTGAATACTTCCCTTATTGTGCCTGTCTAAAATTTAGTTTATACAGGTGGCAGAATGAAATGTGCCATCTCATAATTAGTCCCACATGCACTGCAGGCAATTTATCATCAAAACAATCAGCAGTCACCATTTGATTCAGTGAATACCAGAGATTATCAGAAAATTGAGCCGAGGGAAAGGAGGAGAATAGGATAGAGCACTTTGGCTTTTGTAAATTCCTTTTTTTTTTCCTCTCTTTTTTTTTCCTCCCACAAAAATATAATTTTCCTTGAAAAGTAATGACCACCCCAAATGATTCCATAATGAGTAGATTCATAGGAAAACTGTTGTCTTGGCCTTTACAACCTTTCTTTACCTCTGAATTTGTTGTATTGGACTTTCTTGTATACTTAATAAACTGCTTCAATAACAGCAATCAGAACAAACATGCTATTTCACTGGTGAGGAGGGTGTTCTCTTTCTTAACTGAACACTGCTGCTGCTCCTTTTAGTGATGGCAAGACAAATTGTTATGCCTCTTCTGTGCAAGAAAATGTGCACAGCAAACTCTGGGCACTCATTCATACATATACACATATACACACACAAACACACACATTCAAGCACATGCACTCTCACGTACATGCACACACACGTGCATAGCCAGAGGTGTCAAATGCCCCAGGGAAAAAAAGGGGTGGAGACAATTCCCCACATGACAGCTAAGGATGATTATAGTATTATTTACTGCCAGTCCTCACTGCATCACTGATCATTTTGATGGAGAAATCCAGTAATTAATGGAATAACAGGATGCCACCAAGCTCTGAGGAAGTGCTGAAATCCAAGCATCAGAGTAATCAGGGTACAAAGGAGAAACGTGTCTACAAGGAGAGATAGCAGTAGCCCCATAGTCCTGCATGAGGGCATGTCTGCCTCTACATGTAGGAAGTGTGGAGATATATTATCCTCCTGCAAGGCTATGCAGGAATGCCTGACTTGCCCTATATCATGAAACCATGCCCCCAGCGTAGTCTCCAGCAGACAGAAGCAAGTAAGGATCCCTGATGCTTCTTTGAGCTTCTTACTACACACCAGTTTCAGATACGAAGTAGTGGGGAAAACAAGAAACTTTTCTCTTACGATCTCCCAAGGACTGCTCAGTGTTTCCCATTCTGTGCTTCAATAGCTGCAACTCTTTCCTACCCCCCCCCCCCCGCCTTGTACTGAGACACTGCTAAAAAAACTCACAAGCCAGCCTTTAAAATTTTTCCACCATATGTTACAAACTGATCATTACAGTCTATGAGTCAAACCGAGTTTACTTTTTAAACAAACGATGTGTCAATAAGAAGAATGGACTAATGTTAACTTCTATTACCATAGACATGCCTGGAGATGAAGAGAGTTTGATCTATTACTACTTCTTCAGGGCAACTTTCTTTTGCAAGAAAGGCTTGTATTGCTGTGTTCTCTATATCCTCTGCTTCCATTCTATCAATGTTCCTTTTGTTTTAGAGGCTCTTCAGTTAAATTAATATAGTGATCAAAAGCAGAGAACTGAGTTCAGGCTGGGCTTAGATAATAAATCTAGAGTTGCTTGGAAGAGAAATTACACAGCTAGAATGCATCCTTTGAGGTGAAATTTCACAACAGGTAGATAGGTGAAGGTCATGTTATTTTAGCTGCAATATAGCAAGACCTCAGTGATCGTTTTAAAATAGTGCAATGTTTTATTACCGCATTGTTGAACATCAGCTCAGTTATAGACACAGCCAATATGCCCTCCATGTTCTGCTAATTAACACAAAATACCAAATACAAACAAAACATTCCCATATCCCATTCCGGACAGTGAAAGTCATCTGTGTCAGTCCCAGATTGCACTCATTGTATGAAGGTCTTGCATGCACCTGAACACATGACATGGCAAACACAAAATCACACAAAAGGTGAATGCAAAATAACTTGACTCATTTCCATTTCATTAAAACACCTCCTTCAGAGTCAACAAGAAAATGTCGGTCCTTCCTTATCTCTTAGCTAAACCAGAGTAATGGACATTGGATGTACATACACGTGAATGCCAATACATTTAATCTCAGTTTACAGCTATTATCAATAATTAAGAGTGTATACCAAACGGACAAACAAATAAACAGCGGTCCTTTTCAGCTGCTTTAAGGCTGGCATTTTTCTTTGTCCCCTTCAGCCCTGACTTTTCCCCTGGAAACAAACGAGGCACCCAGTAACACCCAAGCCTGCACCGCCCTTGAAGGGGAAGGCAGAGTCAGTGTGTCCATGCTGCAAAGGAAGAGCAGCCGATCATCCCCCTTCCCAGCCCTCGTCCCTCTCTCTTCAGTCCTTCCAAGTAGTCCCACTACTTGGACAGCAGGGAGGTCTTGAGCAACATCCATACTCCTCACCATCTGAAGAGAGGCTAGATAACCTTGCTTACGGGCACGGGTAGGCTCTTGCTTATAAGGCACAGAGACTGCTGGCTCATACAGAGTTTTCTTACTCCGCCACGTGGTGCACGGACAGACATTTGCAGCTCCTAGGTTAGGGTGGGTGCCCAAGGAAGGTCTCATGTCCACTGTAATGGGCCCTGTTGTAGCCAAACAGTAATAAACTGGAAAGCATTTAAGAAATGTCTCATTTTCAACACCTTTGTAACCTCTATATAGCTAGCTGTGCCAATAAAGGCATAACAAAGGAATAACTGGAGAAGTCCCCAGCTCCCAGCTGCATCTAGTAGACCATGAAGATCGTAGAGGTGGGTGGCTCTCCTGCTGTTTTCATACTAGCACTGGTGGGCTGTTAACATTGGAAGCAACAATACTTCACCAATGTCATCACTTAATATAATATGACAGCATCTATAGAACCGATTAACATAAGTCAACATAATACCCACTTTGCAGCATTAGTATTGAAAACTTTCATCTTCAAGTAGTGGTGGGGGGACACAATATATGATGAATTGTAATGATTTTGCTGAAGTGCTCTCACATGACATAGTATGTGAGACTGTACGCACACACACGTGTATTTTAAGAATGTGCATAATACTGTAGCTATGCCATTAGCTTCATGCATTCTCCTAACAATAACATGCCAATTTTTCTCTGATCTTCTCTTAGACTTAGAGAAAAGTCAAATTTCCAGGAGCTACCACATGGGGAGGAGTGGAAAGAAAGCGGGGGTGCATTCATTTTGATTTCAAAGCACATCAGCATGTCTTTCTGTGCCCAAAGGGTCATCATGCATAGAGTCACGTAAATAGAGACTGCTTAAAAAAATAACTCGAGGTCACTCAGAGTCAGACCCCTGGGTTTAAATTACAGATAAACACATTTCAAAGTGCAAACTTTGGAAATAAGGTACAGGGGAGAACAACCTTACATGGCACTTCCATCAATTTTGATAGAGCAGTTTCAATTTTCAGTGTAATAATTCAAAGGTCTTGTGGCTTTCTGACAATATCGAGCTCTCCTTCCCTCCTCCTCATTCTCTGTCCTTCCCTCTAGTGCTCTGTGCACACTCTGAACATTACCCGTTTGAAACCTGAATGCTTTATCACATCCAAGTGTATTTTCGAGAGCTCTTCCAAATTCTTCACTTTAGGCAGCATTTTCGTGAACGAGAGATCTGTTTGGGGTTAAGATGGCAAGCGCATTTGGAGGCAGCAGGCAAAGTACAAATAAAGGAAAAGTACTATGCAGTGAACGAGAGCAATCCTTCTCCTAAGGGAAAAGTCTATAAATACTCTAGACTCTCCAGCAGGTGAGGATGGGCAAAGTCCCCCATTCCTTCACAAGCAAAGATGGCAGGGAAAACCTGAGGAAGATCCTCAAGGGTGGTACACTGGTCACTCTCCGCTCCACTTCCCCAAGGTGCCACCCTATTTTCCAGCGCTGGGGAAGCAGAAAGCTTACCATAGGCCTTGATTGCCACCATACGGCATTATATCTCTGCACTCACCCTTTCAATCATATTAATGCCAATAATGCAACAATCTTTTTCTTTTATAAAGGTCTTAACCTGGCTTGTGCATTAATTTAGTTTGCCAAGTTATTTATGCACCTATAAAAATGCAGACTAGGCATCTCTGCAAGCACAGACAGATCCTGCTTATGATGGTCTGAAAGAGTTCTGAGCTCACAGCTACAGGTCTTTGATAGCATTGGCCCATTACTGCACGTTTTCTAGGGGCCAGAGGTGCACAAGCTGATTCCAAGAGGAACCCGTCTGCGTCTTCCACCTTAACCTGAAGTCCATTATTTCCCACTGAACAGCCTCACTCCTCTCTTGCTTCCAGCCAATCTCATAGTATTTCCAGACTGATGAAAACAAGCAGTGCTGACATATCTCCAAACACTGTTGCTGTGATATTTCCAACCCATTTCAGCTACCATTTCAGAGAGCGTTGGGAATGTGTACTGCTGCTCTGAAATGAGACTCTATTCACAAGCTTTCTTTGGACAGTTTGGTGAAACCTGCTCTGAAAACACTGGCAGTTTTGTCCAAGTGAAGCCTGGAGGATTCGGCTGTATGTGGTACTCCAATAATAACACCAAAGTAAGGAGTATTATTAAGGGCCAGTTTAATTTTTGAACATATCATATAACACACTGCAAAAGTAGCACAAGGTCAAGGAAAACATCCATTATTTAATTTGACTTGGAGCCAAAGTGGTGGTGATGTTGAAGACCACGCTTCCCACCCTGAATGGAACTTCCTTTATTCAGTCCTTCTAACTTCATCAAAACTTTCCACTCTCTCTACCTTCTTCTGTCTCTTTCTTAGCAAATATGTTACAATCTCAGAGGGTCCTCCCCTCTCCCTCTTTCTTTCTTTGCCAGACAAATAAGGAACATTCTTAATTCCTTTATAAGCCACATTCTGTTTCCATCTCTGCCCTCAGCTGCATTTTAGCAGCTCCAGGAAAGTCAAAGTAGCAGCAATAACAGCAGAATCTCATCTTAGAAATCAGTGTCATTGTCACCCAAACTCTTCTTTCCAGATAATGTTGCCCATCTTTTCTAGCGCAATAGGATGGTGATTTCACATCAAAGGTAACCATGACAGCATCATGGCAGACATATTTGTTTGGTAGGTGGGTTAAAGCAGTTCTTCAGCACGGTATGCCAATTAACGTTACTACCACAGACTCTGAAGAAAAACACTATTTCCGTCATTAAAAAGGTACATATGAATGGAAGATTTGCTAAGCCTGAGTGGATGTGATCAATAATTTACATATTACAGGATAACAGGTAAAGAAAACAAAAATAACAGCTTTGGTTTCAGGATATATGTAGCTGTCCTATGAAAGTAAATATGTTAAAATTCCTGCTATATTTTATGACTCTATATAAATATCAAAATAGGTTTATAAGTTGAAAAGAGAACGTGCCAATTCTAAAATCACCACTCACAACACTTCAATTTATGCAGTTAACTCTCCCAGCTAACAGTATTCTGCAGTTGCTCTCCTGCTCAGGAGGCAAACCACACATCTGCCTTTCCAATACCCATGGTAAAAAAATCAGTCAGGAAATGCAGGCCTGCCAAAACACATTCAAAGAGAGTGGGGATAAGGGGAGTCATCACAGGCACTAGGTGCAACACAACCTCTGTTGGGTGGAGTAGAGGGCACTCAGATGAAGCAATTTACTATGTAAGGGCATCATGGCATTGGTGTCTTATTCTGCTTTCCTTGGCACTCTGGGTATCTCTTTCCATACTTTTACCTGACCAACGTCCTTGGAAGAAGGTGTTGGCTCTCCCTCTCCTTTGGCTAAAAAGGTCAGTATGAAGAAAAGTAGTTTTGCATCCTGTACTGAACGGACCACATATCTTTGGCACCAGAAGCTAGGTTGCATCCAACGAGGGGCCACATTGTAAAACCAGATTAAAAAAGCAAGGCCTTCATCAGGTGTGAAGTGTGCTTGAACTGAAACTTCTTGACAGAAACTTTACCAGTACCACAACCGCTTGGCAATGTAATCCATTTGTTGGCCTCCTCCCAATTGCAGTAAACTGGAGTTTCTGTAACCCCGATGACCATATAGGACTCAAAGGTGGTTTTATTAAACATTTCTGTGAAATGCTCTATGAATTTCCTCAGGTCTCCCCTCAAGACCAAGAGGAATCTGGGTCCCAGCTTTTTTTTCCAGATCTTTGTTTCTCATTAAATCTGGTTATCATAAAGACATCTATGGAGACGGAAGGAAAAGTTTTGATGAGCTTCTGCTCTTTCCTGCCTTTCACTTTGGTAGTATTTTTCTTAGGGTTATGTTTCTTGGACAACATGCAAGGCAAGGTTGGCTTAACTTGTACAGCGTTATTCTTACATTGTCCAGAAATCATTCATTTGGCATCAGGAGTTCTTACTGAGATAACATAGATAAAGCCATGGCAGAATTATATTGGCATCAGTGGACCCAACCTTTTATTCAAAGAAAGGTACACCCCGATCCCAAAAGCTTCTCCTAATCCTAATGAACAAGACCAGAACAAATAATAATCAATAAAACTTCCTAAAGCCCTTCTTGACAGCACTTTGTTACTCCATGAGAAAACCTGAGAGGAAAGCATGCATCCAGTGATCATCTGGATCAGGTCATCACTTACTTTTCCCAACCGCTTTCTAAGCTACTGTTTTGAGTGACGGCATGGCAAAGAGTCACTGCCTCCTATTAGTGTCTGTTCTTGGATAGGTCCTTCCACCTGAGGGGATCAAATCCTTTCTAGCCCCAGTGGATGCCTCCTGGCATGGTGGTGAATTAGGATATTGGAGCTCTGTAGGAGGGTGGTGCAGGTGAGCTGAAGGAGTGCTTGCTGATCTGAGTGGGAATCAGTTCACCTCTTAGGGACCACTGCGTAGCTGGTGGGGGCAGCCCCAACGCATTTTCCGGCAGGTCACAGGGCCAAGCACTGTAGCCATGCCAGGGAAAACTCCTGAGTGGATCTTCCCCAAACCCAGACTAAGAGAAAGAGCAACAAACAAAAACCAGGCAGTGGTTTCCCTCAGACACTTTAGGGCAAATATTTCTACTGATAGTCCCTTTGCAGCCTACTTTGCCTTGCCTTTTCCTTTTTTCTTTTTTCTTTTTTTTTTTCTTTTAACATTTCCAATGCTCCTTCTGCACCAGAGCTTTATTTAAGGCTGTTGGCTGGGAGCCCCTGGGAGGATTCCCAGTCTCCTGGGTGGATTCCCGGTCCCTGTACATCGTGGTATTATGAGTGTGGCCTCCTGCCTTGCCAGGACTTTAAAGGGCCCATCTGCCCTGTTACCATTGATCACATTGGCTATTTGTAATTCAGCCCCCCCCCAAATTGCCCAGGTCTTAATTCCCAGTCCTAAGCTGTATCCAAAGCTATTCTCTGCTATTCCCTTTGCAGAGAAAGAAAAATATGTAATTTAAACCCCAAGTTTCCCCCCGTAACATTTATGCATAGAGTGCGTTACTGCTATTATATTCTGAAATACAGCTATTTCACAAAAAAAAATTTCCTTTTTACAAATGCTTTGCTCCCTACTTTTTTTCTTTTCCCTTTATGTTGCATGTACCAGCAGGGGCCAACTTTATTTCAGTATTGACTTGGATTTTGATGAATATGCTTCTATTTCATTTATTCTTTATTTGTGCAAAAGCTAGGCAGTATTTTTTATATTGTTTCCCACTTCGTTTTTGATTAAACTGTTATATTTGATTTTCCAGAAATAAAGCAGTACAGAGATAGAAAGAGAGAGAAAAATACATCATCCTTGATTCTCTCCTGACTCACAGCTCTGTAAGCTCTGACCCAAAAGCCCACCTTAACTCACTGGAAATAAATGCCCAAAGGGATCCGTCAGAGAGGAAGCTCTTCAGGAAGTGACTACCCAGAGTGCTAACCACAGGAGAATATGGCCTTTTCCACCTAAAATTAACTGAGCTGCTCAAACAAAAACACTAAACCTACTATAATAATAATAATAGACGACCCAACTCAGTCCTTTGAAATTGAATTGCTATAATCAGTATCAAAGATCAAACATCAAAGGCCGCTGAAACTTCAGTGTCATTAGTTAGCATGTCAGGAAAAATCCAGTTCATACAAATTCAGTGGATAGGCTGTATATCTGTTTTTCCTTTGCACGCAACTTTCCAAAGCCCTCTTCTTTGGGGCTGAGGGTTTCCCCATTCTGTGTTTCAGCTTAGGCAAAAAGTTTTCTGAGCAAAAAATATTGCCATCTCCAATACTTAAAGCGTGTGTATAAAAAACCTCCCTTTTTGCTGTGTGCCCGCAACAGGACTTGGCAGTAAACTGAGACCAGGACAGTAGCTTCTTCACTAAATCACCCAGCAATGGGAGCATGGTTTCACCAGTGCCACGTGCTAAGGTGAAAAAATTTACTGTTGCTTATTTGAGCACCCCCATGGGACATGACTGAAATATCCTGGGGAGAGGGAACCAAGTAACATTACTATAACTAAGACCATCCAGTGTAATCCTGAAAAGTGAACATGATCCCACAACCCTCATCCACTTTCATTCGTTCTTCCCTGCTCCCTTTCGCAGCCTGTCCAGCCCATAGCCAGTGAGGGCAACCCTCACTTTGCAGCGCGTGGTGACTGCTTTGGCAGGCCACCAGTTCCCAAGCTGCTAACTTTCAGTTAAAAATGCCAACAGCAACAGCAAGAGAAACATTAATTTTCACAGAATGACTGGAGGAAAGAAAACACAGACAGTGAACCCTTTTTTTTTCTAGAGCAGAAAGCTTTAGGCCAGATGAACTGGGTCACAGGCCATCCTTTGGTCTTTCGGCAAGGGAATGACAGGCATTAGAAACAGATCCTGCACGTTGCTAACCATTGCAGCTCAGTCCCTCCATTTGCCTGCATCTGTCCAAAAATGAACCTCATCGCCATTTTAACCACCGAAGAGGTGAGGTGAGTAGGGTTACTTATTTGCACGGTGGCTGCTCCCAGCCACAGCCCCCAATATGAGACAAATCCCCAGCTTGCTCCGTGTGCAATGGGAGCACAACTTCAGCCCCAGCTGAGGTCTGGCTCTGGGCTCCCTGCAGACACGTAGGAGCTCCCCCTGCTCCCCTCTGAGTCAAGAAGCAGCCGGGGCGCTGCAGTGGGAGCGGGGCTGAGTATGAGCCAAGGAGCCCTGCTGAGAAGCAGGGCAGGCGGCTGAGGCTTTGCCCTGAGGAGCCCAGTCTAACTCAGTGAGTTACAGCAAGGTGCAGAAATCACAGCTAAACAAGAGGTAGCACATTCCTGAAAGCCCCAGAGCAGATCGGTGGCCAGGAAGAGAGCCCAGTCTCCCTCAACAACGCCCCTTGCAATGTCAGCCTTCATCCTTTTTAAGCTCGTTCAGCCCTTCTCAAGAACCAGAAGTGGCATTTGTGCCTCGGATGAGCCTGTGAAAGGCCTCCAGGCCATCAAGCTATCAGCTGCCATCCATCAAGTGCGCTTTCTCTCCTTCAGGTCTCTCACAGTGCTTCTGCATCCCAGGGCCACCAGCCTGCTCACTTTGCAAACGAACAGCCTAATCTATGCCGCCCGGCTGCCCGCTGGTGGGGTAGCCTGCCACTCAGCTGGAAAAGGCACCAGAACCTTACGACAGAAAACGATGGCCAATTTATTTATTTGCTCCGTAAAGGAGCGGAGCGGTAGATAAAAGTCACCAGTGCAGAAGTGGAGTGGAGAAGGCCAAGCATCCCCTTGTGCTCTGATGTGCTCCATATCAGGTTTTCACTTCCTAGCCCCTGATGGATAGTTCGCACGTAAATGGTTGCTAACAGACGTATGTGCATTGCCCTGATGCTCCTTCTACAGAATCAGTAAGCAGAGCAACTGTAGGCGTTAATAATGCTGCTGCTGCTGCTGCTGCTGCTGCTGCAGCATCTGAACACTGGCTTGGCCAGGACTCATCTCCTTGTCGGAGGAAGTGATTTCAGTTCACAAATGTAGAAATAACTGAAATATGTATTTCCCAGTATAGTCACAAAGAAGGTTTCTCTGAAACTGTGACTGACCACGAGGCAGTCGATGCTAAGGTATATTTGAATAAAGATTTCTAGCAATCTGATTTCATCCATAGATTCATAGGAAGATCTAACACTACCATGGGGACAATAAAGCATTTACAACCTGTCTGCTAAGCCTATAAGACAATTGTAGATTAAGTCATGAGGAAGTCAGCTATCCAGCTGTTATGTAAAGCTTTCGAAAAGGCAGTGACATACATTTAGCAGCCATCCCAAAATGGGAACATCAAGAGAAAACATTTTTGCAATAGCTCTCCTTGTTATTGCCGGCCTCTCTCCCTGTGAAGGGAGCAGTGTTTATGGGACCAGTGTTTGGAAAAGTAAGCTTGAATAGCAGTGTCAAAGGGTAATTGGCACAAAAGAGATCCCTACATTTGGAACAAGAGGAATTAAGTTTTCTTAAGCACATTGGGACCACAGAGGGCTTGTTGTTGATAGACCCACAAGTAGTAATATTACCAGGTTCACGCCAAGGGTCATAGCATGCAGTGAGACAACAGTTCCTTAGAGCAATAAGGGCAGGGTCATGACTCCTGTGTGCAACTGATTGATCCTCAGAGTTCAGATCTGTGAGACGCATGGGGAAAAAATGTGTATTTCACAGCATTCATTTACACTTGGCTTTGAAAGGTTTTTATTGAGGCAAAGATCACCTTGCATTTTTGCTTTTCAGTTACTGCGTGAAAGCCAGCAGAAGGATTTGAAATGATACATGGCCACGGGATTTTATCAGCAGAATGCATTAGTGCACAGGTTACAAACAAGGTAAAGTTTTGCAGCTTTTGGTAGCTTTTCTTCTCAAGGGCTCATGTCTGGAGACTGGTCTCTTGTTTCCATTCAGCAAGACAAAAGCTTGAAGCCTTGAGAAATGACAGTGAAACTATGTGCCACCACGCCAGGGACTCAGCTTATGTTGACCATGACCACGAGTAGAAAAGTGTATCCAAGTCACATTTCCACTGTATTGATCTTGAATCTCAACTCCCAGAATGAACTTGAAGAATATTTAGGACAACCTGAGGGCCAACGAGGTTTAGGGTGCTCTAAATGATGCCTTCTGCCATAGACTTCTGGAGTGCCCTATGCTGCTCTTCTAATCCCAATCCTCAGCACAAGCTGCCTCGGTTCCTTGGTAGCCTCCTGCCTCTTTGCCACCTGAGGGGACCTTGTTTCAGGAGGTATGCTAAAGGTTGTCTCTCTAGAGTTTCATTTATATTTCTGAAGACAGTGGAAAATATTCAAACTCAAGCCTTAAGAAGGAGCCCATGGCTCCAACACACAACCATAAATAAGCCTACTCTGCTTGCTGGAAACATCTGGGAAGCTCAGCAGAAGTCATTCTGGATCTTGTGAGAGTTTTGAGTCACTTCAAGCTGTGCTGTGTAATGGGGACAATGTAATAAGGGACATCCCCTTGGACTGCTGACCAGGATTATACAACAAGAAGAAACTTCTCTGTAAATTTTGAATAAGCCTAGAGGTAGGGCCTTGGGACTTTGGCCAGCGCTAAATGAATACAGCAATCAATAAAGCTTGTAGCTACGTACTGTCCTACCAGGCCTCGGTGCCTGGATTCAGGGAGCTCCCTGTAGAACTGCACACAGACCGGATTGCTCTGATCAATACTGGAAGGTGTCATAATACAACACTATTAATCTGGCACCATTGAACTCAACAGAAGTTCTGCCCTTTACTTCAGTAAAGCTAGGATTTCACCTAATGTATCTTTTCCAACTCTAATATCTGTGATCCTGAGCACATTACTAAATTGCCAGTGGGATCTGCCAACCATCACAGTCTCTGATTTGTCAAGTACTCTATTTGTATTCACCACATCTCTGTCGTGTAAAGGATTCCAGTAATAAGCTATTAAAGACATTTAATGTTAGCAATTTAAAACTGAAAAACACAAACTACTGAGGTGGTGAAGTTGCCAGAAGAGACATCAGGCCCTATGTTAGAATATCTGATTCATCAACTCCTATATGTGCAAAGCCTGCAGATTGGATAATTATAGCTCCATCAGTGAATAGTGTGTTTATTAGACCTAAATTTGGTGCAGTAATAGAAGGAGAATAGAGACTAACGGTATCAGAAGTGTTCACAGAGAGATTGCTGTGGTACAAATGGCTGGCAAATGTGGACAAATAAGGATGGCTTATTAAAACTCAGTTTATTGTGAGGGGTGCACCCATTTTCAGTGCAGCTACCTAATAGCTACTGTGCAACATGGTGCAGTAATATTACACGGCAATTAAGGCATAGAAGAGGACTCTGTTATACTGGTTACTTAGCAAAACTCAAAATCCCAGCTCGACACTTAATCAGAGAGAGATATTGTTTTCCAGTAGTTTCACTGGAGCAAGGCTTGACAGAAAAAGGAGGATCTCAAATGCCACTTATTCTTGCTAAGTCATTAATGGTGGAGAAAATACCGATAGCTAGATGGTTAGTCTAGTCTGGTATCAATTGTCTGTGCATGTTAATGCTTTTGTACACACATAGAAAAACATGTTACAGATTTTTTAAAAATTATGACAAACGAGATAATAGCCCAACTCTAGAAGTGGCTGCAATGAATTGCCTTTCACTTACAGATCTGTTGTGGGATGGCTGAAGTATATGGAGTGAAAGTTAAGGGAAGGGTGATAGTCCCACTTGGCCCATTCGAGGACAATGCAGCAAATAATTGTTAAACAAGCATATTGTGAGAAACCTAAATAGACAACAGTCCAAAAGCCAAGGAAATGCTCAGTCCTTTAAGTCAAAGTGCAGAAGCAGTCATAATAATGAAGATTTTCTGAAAACTTGAAACTGCTGAAGTTCATCCTCTTTCACAGTTCTTGCAGATTCCTGCATCGATTAATATGCAGCAAACTCCACTAGGTGTTTGGCTCAGCCTACGTGGTTGGTGCAATCCCAGTGAAAGGTGTCTCTATTTGTTTCTGTCTCTCATTCTCAGTTCAGGTCAAGACTTCAAGTAGCCCTGCATATACACCTGATTGTTCATGGACAGTTCTGACAATAAATTTGTTTTGGTTTATTCTTTTGCTTAAATATTTTTTAAATTTTCAGCAAGCTGAAAGGCAAAGGCAAGCATTGCTTTGTGTCAAATTCAGTGTCTAGAGTGATTCAACACGTTCATCTACTTTGGGAGTTTTTTCTGCATATCTTTTTTTTTTTTTAATGAAATATGTTTTTGGAGAAAAGCATCCACTTAAGCAATATTGAGACACTTTAATTTGGGCAGGGATCAGATGACTCCAGGGGTACCTTCAGTCTATTATTCTGTAATTCAAAATGTCAAAAAAATCTTTCAAAAGTCATTCAAAGCAATCCTGTGAATTGATAGAAATACATCATTTTTTCCCGTTTAGCTAAATCTATATTTTTCAGGATGAAAAATTGACTGCAAATTTTCATCCAGCTCTAATTGAAGCTTTTCTCTGAAAACATGCATAGAACTACACTTTTGATTTTGCCCCTTCAGGAAATAACCTGTTTGCAAGTCAGTTTATCAAAATTACACTTTCCGATACAGAAAATAATAAGGTATTTCAGATACCTCTCTTGCAGTGTTTTTAAAAGCAGTAGAATTAGGAAAAGGAGAAAAGGAAGAAAAGACGACAATATATTTTAGAGCTTCTTTAAGTCTTTAGAACCACATTCTTCAGCAGGGCTCTGTTTTCATCACTAAATCAATCTGATTTTTCTTTCTGTGAGTCATACAAGTTCAGATAAACTTCAAGAAGTAGCTTATGTCACATTGTTTAACTATATAAAGCTTGGTTAACAAAATGCAAAAGGTATCCAAAAACTATTAACACACAATAATATATCACCATTAAACATTTGAAAGTGATTTATTCTTTTTTAAGAAGAGGAAAAGACCTAGCTATATTTAATGTATCTTACCTCTCAATAGAGTTTTCACTGTTTTTAATGATGGCTTCCTGGAAGTCAGAAAACAATCTTTTACCCAAAATGTTGACATGTTTCATTCAATAAAGATAAATATATTTGGAATATTTTATGAGGCAATGCAGCCAACACAGATTCTTTTGTTTATTTAATTATTTAATATTTGGACAGTGCTTTGCAAGCATAATATGCTATTATTTTTAGTACTACTTGTGCATACAGCATTATCAGCAAGATATGAATAAAATGCTCTCAGCTTTGCAAGCAATTTTCTTGATTAATTTCTTTGTATAAAGCAGCAGAGGGAGCTCATACATTATTTTTGGTGTATCACACAAAAATGATAAATTACGTGTGCACACACATGTGCACGCACACGCACGTCTAAGTGACATAGCCGCATATACGTATGTACACGTGCAGTCAGCTCTGGGATGAACTGCACAGCTACAGTGGCTGTGCCTGCATTAGTCGTGCAGACCAATAGGAGCAGATATGTACAGCGAAAGAGTTGGGAGCGAGCACCGCACCTCCACAGCACCCGCCTTTCAGGGCAGCCTCACGGACTAGCTGCAGCCTGGTCCCATAGGCTGAGCCGCCCGTCTGTGGCTCGAGCATGTTCAGCGGGCACCCGGAGTGCTTTTTCCAGCTGGATTTTACCCATTTTTACCCAGCTGGTGCATTCTGACGTTGCTCCGGGACGCAAACCAAAGCTCAGCCGGTGAGGGGGACCGGGAAGCACACGTCAACAGCATGCACTTGATCCAAACCAAGTCACCACCGCTAAAGCTGTATTAGGAACTTCTAGGTACTCTTCCTGAACCAATTTTCAGGTGCGTAAGAAATTAGATGGATGACTTCATTTCAGGCAATTGCATTCTGCCAAGCAGCACATTAGGCGCCTACATGCTTTTTAAAATTTCCTCCTCAATCCCTGTAATTTTTGCAGGAGATGTTTAATGCCAGAGGTACACTGAGAAAGAAGTGCTGAAGTCACTTAAAGGGCTGGACAAACTTCCTAAAACTTCTTGTTTGTGTCTGGTTGAAAGAGCTCTTGGGAATGTAGGCCCTCAACTGGCCCCCTGAAATCTGTAAATCTGAGATGTAAGGAAGGCTTAACAGACTCGCACTTAGCAACCCCTGGCACTCCCTGCACAGCACAAGTATAATTGTTATTTCCTTTAAGAGTATGTAGCATATTTCCTCTTCAACATGCTGGGCTGGCCAGCGCCTTGAGGGCATGGTTATCTTCCCTAGGCACTCCCGTGAAAGTCCAGGAGGAAGCAGCGGGCAGTGGATAAGGGGACTGCGCTTCGGTGGAGGGCAAAGCCGTAAGGAAGCGGTTAGTCCGATGGACTGTCCCGTACCCTACCATACACAGATGAGCACCATTGAGGCCAAAGACTGGAAACAGTGGGCAAATTGGCCTGCTGATACCTTTTGCTTCCAGGCTGGGCAGAGATACCGTGAACTTTGCGCTATGGCTTGATGCTTTCGCTTCCAGACCTGGACTGAGCAGACGTGAAAATGGCAATAACGGGACTGAAAAAACCAGCAGAGGTTGGGAGATCGGAGAAGTGGGGAGAGTGGGAGTGGGGCGAGAGGGCACAAGGCGGGAAGATGAGACACCGAATGGCACAAACGTTTTGTGGTTTTAAAAAAAAATCCTCGCTTGGGGTGGGACTTGGAGCAAAGGAATAGGTTTCAGGAGAATTACTTGTCATATCCAAACCAGCTGGCCAAACTCGTGGTAAAAAGCCCATAAACCATCGTTGTGAGAGAGGGAAAGCCACATTGTTTTTATTTGTCTGTAGAGCAATATGTGTCACCATATAAATAGTAACTAATAATAACATGTGCTGCAGCACTTCTGTGATATTTTTCAATAATTATTCTTGTTGTAAAGGAGTTTAGTATGAAGTAAAACACCTCTATGAGGGAAAAAATTGTTACCTCTTTCCCTCTGATATTTGTGTAACTGAATTAAAAATACACAGATACATTGAGTCAAAAAAATGTTATTCCTAGTTCAAGCCTAAAATCTCAAGCTGAACACCTTGAAAAATCTCTCAACTGCATTGTTCTCTCATGTGTTATGAGGATTTTTATTTCCTTTTAACAGCAGTAAATCGTCAAATGAAAGAGGCTTATATTGCACATACCATTGCGAGACATGCTCATGATGTAACATCAGAATGAACTATTTTTTAACCTAATATACAACAATTTAGCAGCATTAGAAGAACATAAAACAGATAAAAGTATAGCTTTTACAGCCATTCATCAATGGCCTTTTTTTGAAGAGTGCAGATACCTCCTCAGGCTAAGCATACATCTCTCTGTTTCACATAAATACACAAAGTGACAGGGCTTCCAGTCAAAATAAACATTTGCTCAGTGTATACCTGATTTCCACCCATTTCATTCAACAGGAAAGATACTGAGGTTAACAAACACACTAATCTCTCATCTGCTCTAGGGATGAGGATGTGCCGTATCCACCAACTTGTGATTGAGTGTGTTCACAGTTTGCTGTTCCCCTGGACTTCCATGCCTTTGTATTGGTACTATTTGAAAGACAAACAAACAAACAAGCCTTAAGGTGGATCCAGCCAAAATGGCTTTCAGTTTTTAGAAAATGAGAATAGCTCAAGGCAGAGAGGACAATGTCTCAGGTTTGGTAACAGTGCAAGGAGCAAGAAGGATTGTAGAAGAAAGCATCATTTGGGGGAAAATGCAGCGCAAGGTGACTAGAGATGGTACCATTGCACAAAAAAAAATTACACATAGTATTGAACAACACAAAGCAGCTACAATTCGGGGCTAAAATGGTCCAAAACTTTCAAGAGTCTGAGGCATCTAAATCTCACCAGATTTGAGGAAACCAGTGGTACCTAGACCAAAAAGTCTTTTTTTGCAGTCTTGGCTGCAAACCCTCTGTGGAAGGAAACATGCTCCCGCTGCCTCAGCCTGTTTCTCCAGCAGTTCGGTAGCTGGCAGGAGAAGGGGAGGTAAACACAGCTCCCTTACTTCCTGGGGCAGGGCTCAGGGAGCACCACTGCACCCATCACCACCAGGGCAGGCTCCCTTGCCAAACACAGGCTGTGAGGATCTAATAGATCCCCTCTGGATCCTGCGCATGGCTTGCCAAGCCTATAGCCTGATGCTTAGCCAAGTAAAATACGTGATTTGGACACATTGTTTGGTGATCTCACACTAGGATTTCATGCCACTCTACTGAAGAAAAAGTAGATTGAGGTATTTTAGCAGTCATGATGTTAGTCAAACCTGATTAACAGATTATTTTCCACTGACATCACTTCTTTATTCTATTTACAAGCTAAATAGCACAGCCACTCAATTGATAAATGCTCATTTTCCTCCATCTTAATTAACTAAATATTCTTTTACTTAAACAAGCCCTCATTTTTCCATAGACACAGTAATAGATCCATTAGCGGGGTCTATCTGAGACCAGGGATCTTTTATTTATGAGGACAAGTCCAAATGGTTACTATTTTTTAATGTTTTTATTTTCCTTGATACTGTACACCGTGTAATGGCTTTGGTCCAAACAGTAATCACACAATGGGTGCCGTTCCTTCTTTCTTGACCTATCACACTCCACATGATTTAATCCATTGTTTTGGATGTTGCTGATGATTTATTGTACGAAAAATGTAAATGATCTGGATGGCAGATGTTTTATATTTTCTGACCATTCATTTTCAGTGGGAATGTAATTAAAATTTATGAAGTGTATCTGCTGAATTGCATTGGCAATTGATGATCTCCTCCAGTGCTGTCTGTCTGGAGATGATGAGTGATTGTGGACAGTGAGATGTGTTGACAAGGGCAGAAACAGACGTGATGTTACTGTCATGAGTGAGGCTACCTGCAAAAAGGCTGCAGGTTTTTTTCTTCCTTTTTTCCCACAGGAAGAAGGTGGCAACCAGAGCTGTCTTTCTTCTTGCAAGACAGAGTACAAAGCCTCTGCGTACTCCTGAAAGCTGTCACTCTTCACAAGTGCAATCTCTGTCTCTCTCAGCAATGGGCATCTGGAAGCCACAATATCACTTATAACAAGCCATGTCAAGGATATTAATTAAATTCCTGATGGCCACCCAGAGAAGCTAATGAGTGTAAATTTCACGACATCCCAACTCATAAGGCAGCACACTTAACCTTTTCAGCGTTGATATCCTTCCTCCAGGAGGGAAGTAAAGCAGTGAGCTGTTTGCCAAGGGAGCGTGGTGAGGAGGCACAGGGAATGGAGGAGATGCTTGGTTTGCCACAGTTTGAAATAGAAATGGATTGGAACCAGATCCGCTGGATTTAAATATTCCACAAGCCCGAAACAGAACGGGAAGGGTTATTTGCAGAATTGAGATCCCAGGTAGCATTTTGCACAGAGCCCTTATCACTATGAAGCTGAGCGAATCTCTTCACCTCAGCCCCTGCCAGCTTCACGAGCAAGTCCAGCAGCTCTGGTCTTAACCCCGGTGAGCTATACTCACTGGATTTTGACTTCCCCCTGCTCTTGACATAGCATATGTCTTATGTTTCTAAGTACTGTGGAGGAGACAATATGTAATTACTACCATCCTACCATACCGGTCCCTCTACAGTAAATGTACTAACAGCCTAGATTAGCATGTAGTGAATAATGTGAGTGCTATAGGACCAACAATCGGAACTGGGGAGTTTCTGACACCCATCCTTATCATCAGGGATTTTGATCTCTTGAATGTTTAAAGTGCTTTTCTAATCCACAAACCTCATTTAGTATATCTAGCGTTAGATGCTAATAAAAATGCCTTCACTTTTAAGTCATGTGGCCACCTCATTACCAGAGGCTGGTAAATGAGGATTTTAATCCAAAAGCAAACCCCAAAGGTAGTTTGTCACAAATGCCCCAGTCCCAGTCCCGTTGCAATTACTGACACCACTTCCAATGAGTTCTGCCAGGAAAGGTGGGGTCCGAATGAAGGTGACTGTAGCTATCAGTTGATGAGCCCTTCTCATGCTGAAGTCAGTAGGCATTTTGCCATTCATTTCAAAAGCAAGCATTACACACTCAAGAACTAATCCAAGCTTCAGGCCTGGTGGTGATTGTGACATTTGAAAGCGTATGATTCAAAACAGACAAGGGATTGAAATGGCAGGTGCAGCAGATGGTCAAGATCCTGTTACACAAAGGCATTTTTGATTCATCCATGTATGCTCCCAGCTCCGTTGCTCCTGCATGTCTCTGGCCTGTGACGGGGAACTGTGACAGGAGATGAGAAAGAATGAGGCAGGAATGAGGACAGAAGGTCTGGGTTAGGCAGATTTTGGAAAAAAACAAGGAAGAAGAGAGATACTCTCAGCAGACCTCATCCTACATCCTTCCTACATCCTCCTAGTAAATACTGCAGAGCTCTTGGAGCCAGGTAAAGTTAAGTTCATCTTTTGGTTTCGTTGCTGTCTTGTTGGGTGCCTCAGTTTACCTATCTGTAATCTTAGGTAATATCGCTTACCTGGCTTTGTATGCCAAAACTTCATTCATTAATACTGATGTCAAAGAGGGCATTCAGCACCTCACAGGAGGCCCAGTGCACCTGCATTAGTTAGCCATAAATCATGGGAAACAACACTTTGAAGTGTCAGAGAGATTTAATGTGGGATACAGAACAGAAGGGGAATGTGATGAACTGAGCCCCAAGCCTCAAATAAGGAATTTAAAATGCACCTTCCCCTTAAAAGTGTCAGCAAATGAAGAAAAAGAAGAGTGGGGGAGCCCCAAAGGCAGCAATTTTGAATGCTTTAGTTTTCTCTATTGACTTTAATTAAGCTCACCCAGGATTGCAGGCCTGTCACTTGGGGAACCTTTCCATAAAGAAAAAAGGAGTTTGCTCCCCAGGTGGGTTTTCCCAAGTTTCTCAGGCTCTTACCACAATATATGCCTGGCATCCATGACAGGGTCGTCAAAAATAATAGCTAAGGAATTCACTGTCTGTCATTCCAAAATAATTATGTATGGGGTTTTACTTGCACTTGAGATGGGTTATATATTTCATTGAGAAAATCCATGTAGACTAAAATATATATTTATATGTATGCATGTGATATATGGAGGTTGCACAGATTAACACACAAATAAAGAATATGGGGGAACAGAAGTCTGCATACATGTATGTGAACCATGTCCAGAAAGTGGGCGGAACTGTCATTCCAAGGTTTGTTAATTACAAAATGCATTAATCTTTTATTAGCCATTTATCAGTAATTAATTACCTACTTTGATGTAAAGTTCAGGCTTACAAATGCACCATGGAAATTGTCCATTAAAATGAGGCAAGTTTTAAGGGTCAGCCAAAACCACAGCAAAGATAGCAGCATATTCCCCTCAGCTGGCTGGAAGGGACTTTTGATGCCTCAGCATTGTGCCTGTGTCTACGCATGCCTTAGCTTTTGGGTGCTTGCAAAGTCAAAATAGTGTGGGGAAAAAAAAAAGAAGAGCGCTTGCAAGCAGAAGGGGAGGAGGTAGTATACTCAGCGGTATTCTTCAGGTGCACAGTTTGAATAAAAATGCAAAACAGGATGCTCCCATTCAGTAAATATTATCATTTTTATTCACTCATTAATTAAGTTGCTTAATTGTTGCTGTCAAAAGACTCTTGAGTTTGTGACTGGGGTTGTTGCACTGTTTTGATAGTAGCTGAAGAAGGAAAAAGGCAGTATCACTCGGCTTGCTCTCTACCTGATAATAAGGAGGCACTGGTTATAGGAGATCATAATGAAGCTGCAGAGTTTACACATGGAAAAAGATAGGTATTTCCAGGAAAAAGACAAAGGGGGAAGGTCAGCTTTATGAAATCCATCAGATATTATTTCACCGGTGTGATCGATGCACCATAGCTTGCGCATTACCATTTCGTTCATTGCTCCATGAAAATCATTTTTATGCAAAATATTTCCCCTGTTTTAATCTAACTTCCCCAAGAGGGCCCAGAAATGGAAATGGACTCTAGCCATGCCAGTCAACACAATTATAAATATTTTTGCTAGGTCTGTCTCCAAAGGATTATTTTAAGCTGGTTTAGAAACCATCTCTTCCAGGACACTAGATCGACAAATAACCGTTTATGGTATATTATGCATATGTTTCTGAGACAGTACCTATTCATGCCAGGATAATGATCAGCCCCACATCACTCAAGACATTCTTAGAATCAATGCCCACTTTACCGCAGGCATCTCACATCTCAGTATTACACTGATGAAGTGCTGTGGTCATGATTCATGAAGGTGTCTGTGCAAATGCCTGCTGTGAAAATGCGACCGATCTTGCTGACATGGGTCAGGCCCACCAATAACCACCTCTTGATTCTCATTACTAAACAGACTAAATGGAAGACAGCTTTCAAAACGGGTTGTTGCGAATGGGCTCTGGTACATCCGGAGTCAGATCATTACACGTATGTCTATGCCTGTGAGGAGGACTAGAGATGTTCTAGGTTATGCTCACCGCAGACGGCTCATGAGTCACAGAAGGAGCTGAGCAGAGAGAGATTAGGGCTAGGATGATGGAGGTGTATGTAGCCACCAATTTTACCTTATGAGAAAGAAACGTGTAGCTCATCCCTCTGTTCTAAAGTCAAGCCTGCAGTTAAATCTATATGCCCACTCTCTGCTCATAACCTGTCTTTTTTAATCCTGTGTAATGAAGCAGGTGAGCACCTAAGGGACTTATTTCTGCTCGAGAGGGAGAATTCTGCTTCGTGCTGAAGCTCCCTTACCCAGGCACAGAGCAGAGGACAAAAAGTCCTGGTGACTCATGTTGTGCACCATGCAGGGACTTTCACAGCAGGATCTTACTTTCAATTTTTGGGTGGCTCACATTGCCTATGCTGCTGGCTTGGATAAATTTCAGAGATAGGTTATGAAGGACCCCAAGCTCTTTGACCCATTCAATTCTTGGAAAGTCTTTCATTGCATCTGTCTGTCCCAGATACGTTTGCTAATGTCTCCCCCCTTCTGCTGAGAAGAGACTGCACTTTGCGCTAAATTATGCAATGCATTTTGTAATGTACACAATGATTCTCTAGGACAGAAGCAAATTTAGTAGACTCTTGTGAATGTCTCATCTCCAAAAGCTGAATCTAGGTTTTCTGATTTGAAAGGCTACTGGCCTACAGCATCACACAGCCTTGGATGTCAAGTTTGTACAATGTTTATGGGTTCCTTAGAAAAAACTGCAGCGTAATTGCATGACTTATAGGCATTTGCTGCACTCATTGCTTTTAATTCCACCAGAATGAAAGGAAAAAGAAAAACTGCTATGCAACATCCCATTCTATACATGGAAGGTGCGAGCAAATAAAAGTCTTCAAATATTTCAAACCTTCTAGTTACTATTTAGCCAAAAAAGTCATAAAACACACCCATTCATATTACTAGATTTTATGGGTCAGCATAGCCTTTTTAAAATCTGCAGGCCTAGGAAATGCAAGGGCGCTGACTGATGAGCTGGGACAGCTTTACCGTGGGACAAACTGAAAAGGTTGGCAGCTTCAGCTGCCTACCCTGCTCCTGGTGTCCAGATGTCTAAGCTGCTTGTCAGTCAGCTCCCAGATCACTGCAGTGGTCAGAATTTTCACTGCAATCATCACTGATTTTGTTTTTTCTTAAAGTGTTTCACTGTAAACGCTAGCTGATTTCTATGGAGGATGACACAGGATAGAAAAAGGTACCTCCACTACCTGTCCCCATACAGGTGGTCCCCAGCAGTCTGACTCCCAATGTACTTAAGTGTACCTCACTGTGCTTTTACAAAAACAGCCAAAAGCACTAAAACGTCTATTTCATTGCAATACAAACTTAAAGCATGCACAAGCTTGCTTTTCCATAGAGTTTCTGCCATCAGCCCTGGAATTGAGCACTCTCTGGTATTGAGAAGAACTGTGTCCCTGCACATCCTCCCTTCCTGACCTTAACCAGCTCCCCTGACCTGCAGCAACAGTGTCGGAGCGCCTGAGCACTCATCTTGCGGGTCCAGCACACAGGATGCTGAGGCTGCACACTCATGCTACTCTCAATATACCTCCTGTCCCAGTTTGTGAATGCAGTGGTGAACATACTCAGGGAGTTAAAATGTAAAGAAACATAAGTTTTCCCTTCTCTTCTCTGAGAAGATATGAGAAGATATGAGCAAATACCTTTGCTTCTCTTTTCCCTTGACCTTCCTGATATTTCTTGTTATGTTATCTTTTGTTTCTTTTCTCCTGTCTAGTAGCTCCTTCATCTAACCCTGGAGAGCAGAAGCTACAAGAGTCACTGTGAAAGGACACTGGTTTTCAGAAGAAAGCATTGCCTCTTAGGTCTTCCCAGCAGAGTTTCTCAGGTGTACTCTGAAGCTTATTTAGGGGTGTCTTTGTCAGTGACCAGCAGTTAAATTATGCTCTGATAAAAGGAGAAATGAGCCAAAGGAAGGGACCTAAATTTAACTGCAAGAGAAAGCAGGTGATGTAAGTTCTTGATATAAGTTCTCAAACAGCCACCTGGACCTGAGTAACTCCTTAAGTAATTCCCTGATATAGTAGCGGTAGGCTCTGCCTAGAGACAGTGTCATAAATTGCCGGAGCACGTTATTCCCTGAGGACCCAGCAGGCGAGCACATTGAAAGCTTCCTTGGGGGAAAAAAAAAAAAAAAAGAAAAAGAAAGAGCGCAAAGGTTCAGCTGCTGTCCTTGGGCTTCTGTTTCCTTAACGTTTCCCCCAGAACAACATAGTCAGACCAGACGATTCGGAAATGGGAACTGGCACCCCCTGCGCCCTTTGTCACACGTCCCCGGGACATCGCCACGATCCCCCGCCCTGGCGATGGTTTCGAGAGCCATCAAGCGAAGGCCACCGCTCACTCCTCCAAACCAGAGGGGACATCCTCATCCGACACCAGGCGAGGCCCCAGAGCGACTCTGCAGTTTTCCTTTGGTTTGTGCTGCCGGGGCCAGGCAGAGAGCGGCGATGGGGTCTGCGGGGGAAAGCCCCCGGCAGGGCCAGGAGGGGCCAGGCCAGGAGGAGATTAAACGACAGCCTCCAGCGTGCGACAGCTTTCCCGTCGGGGTTCGGCAGGGGAGCCTCCTCGGCTGGGTGTTGGAGGTGAGGGGAGGCAGAGACGACGCTGTGGGGCCGAGGGCAGCCGTCCCCCTGCCCCGGCGGGGCACCTGGCGTCCGATGTGGGGCTGCAAATGAAGCGGAGGCGGGTTACGAGGCCTCCGGGCCCTGCGGAGGCCCGGTTCGCTCCTTGGTGAGGGTGTGGGAGTTGAAGAGGGGGTCAGGGGGTGAGGGAGAGTTCAGCCCCGGGCTGAGCGATGGCCCTGCCCGCGCGGGAGGGGGACGTCCTCGGCCCCCGAGAAGAGTCACTGGAGGTTCATCCCGCCGGGGAGGAATTCCTCCCAGCAGTAGCCGTCCCGCTGATGAATCGCCCCGCGGACGGGGCTGCCGGTCTGCGCACCCTCCTCTCGCGCAGCTGTGCTCCAGCCCCCCGGCAGATGTGCGCCGCCACCCACCGCGGCCGCGACGGGCGCCCGAGACGAATGACCCCCCGAGAGGCATCGGGGGGACGGCACGGGGGGAGCCCAGGGCGCCGGGGCTTGCTTGCCGCTTCATTCACCCGAGCTCACCCGGGAGGGAGAGGCGGTGCCGTAGCTACGTGGTTTCCTTGTGAAATCCCAGCAAAGTTTGCACGCTCCTCGCTCCACCTGTTGCTAAAGGGAGCACGGCGGGCGAGTGAGGGTTTTCTGGGAGGTTATCTCTTCGGTGACTTAAAAAGGCACCTGAAGTTTTATTTAGAAGGATGCGGTCCACAAAGCGCTGAGCATCTGCCACCGTCCCTGACTTCACGGGGCTGGGATCATGCTCCAGACGTGGGAAGACCAGGCTGTCCAGATATGACCATGGGTATCCCGTAAATGATGACACCTTTCAATCTGTACTGTGGAGCAGGCAAAAAACATCACCGCGACTCAAGTGCTGGTTTTGCAGCAGGTTTTAGCAGCAACAACAGTTTTCTGTTTAAAGGGGCTTCAGAACAAATACTTTGAAAATTTTTAAATATATATATTTTATCATATGTTTTTATAAAAAAGTAGTGAGAAATGAAAGTGATTATTTTATCTTCCAATTGAACCATGATGGATCAAAGCAAGAAAGTATGTATCTCAAAAGTGACACATCCCTAAAAATTTCATGATTGTTGCTATTTGATGTGACACGTCACCGAATTTTATGTCAAGCTGAAGAAAATGTGACAACTTATATGTAGTATTTTCAGAAACAGAGTTGAAGTGCAGTATTGAGAAGTGTATCTGCAGGGTTTTTAAACTCTGCTTGTTCCCAGACTTAAGAAAAGCAACCCCATATGCTTTAAACTTCTGCACCCCATTAATTAAAGTCAGAGCTTAAAAGTAATACTGAATATAATTGGCCGGATTAGAAAAGGCCGTGGGTGAGCTGAGAAGTTACCATTGCACAAATATTAATAAATCACTTTTCCTGTAATTAGCAGGGAAAAAAAGAGTGCAATGTGGTGAGCTAGCAGTCGTTTTGCAAAAGTATGTTGGCTAGAGCCTGTCATCCCTCTTCCTTTCCCTTTCCACACACACATCCTTCCAAACCGAGATACAGCTGCTGATGCCATTCATAAGAGAGAGACCAGCAAGGGCAAAACAGGATTTTTAAAAGGTTGGTAGAAAATGAGGAAATAAGCCAAATGACCGAGACTGTTAATAAGTGATTAATATTATTCTATTGTTACCAGAAATGGAATAGTTCAGCTTCACAGTCTTTATCCTGGCTCTTGAAAGGTGCAATTTTATAGCAATGTTAGGCAGCGTGGGAGAGCGCTAAGTACCCCTTGTTCTTTGCTCAGCACTTTCCTAGATGTAGCTCATGTGGAGAGAAAGAATCATAAAGAGCTCTAAGCCTTCCCCTAATCTAAGGAGAAATCCAACATTTGCAGGTTTCCAAAAAAAAGTCAATAAATAAGAGCAATGTTTTACAAAACGAAAATAATGTTCTCATTTAAGAGCATCACTAAGAACGCTAGCTAATTGTTTTCTTTCAGCAAGCAAGTAAATAGCTATATAGTTTTCTTGCTTGAGCACACACAAATAATCCAAAGTGCAAAATAATCACAGTTTTCCTGATTCAACAGCTTTCCCAGAGGTAGATTCTGACGTGCTGTTCTCCTGGACAGTTTGTCCACCTTCCCTTGGCATACGATCGTTCTGCTTCCTGGGTAATTCTCTCTTATGCTCGAGAGTTCACCTTCCTGTTTCCAGCAACATCGCCTCCTGCCTCTAGATTGCCTCTTGTCCCTTTTGTATATGCCCGAGGTCCTCCTCAACTTTTCTAAACAACCTCTGCTGTTCTGTTTTACTCTCGGGGAAGCTCCCCAAAAGAAAAATTTTCCTGCAAGTGGATTTTAACTGTTACATTCTAGGTAAAAAGAAAGTTCCAGGTTGTTTTCCTTAAAAAAAAAAAGAAAAAAAGAAAGAAAGAAAGAGCACTTCAAAGCACTCAAGCCTTTAAAAGTTCTTATACTCATTCTAGACATCCCCTGATCTTTGTGGCCTCTAAGCCACAATATCATGAACTTCTGCTGTCCTGTATCTCTGCCCTTTTGCACACGCAAGTCCCATTGACTTCAAAGGGAGTTGTCCATGCACAACAGTGACTCCTCAATCCTTTAATCTTCCAAGAATTTAGTATTTATTGCTATCTCAAAATAAAAGCCTTTTTTTCTTAAAAATAATCTAAGAATATTGACCATCTCTCCAGCAAAGCACTTAGGTACGTGGTAAACTTTAGACAAATGAACAGTCCTATTCACATCCCATAAGATAAAAGTCGGTAGCACTGCTTGCATGTTTAACACTAGGCATGTGTTAAGCACTTACCGAATCAGGACCATAGGAGAGAAATTCCATCATCAAATATGCCAGTCAGATCACAGGGAGTATAGCAACTCCTTCTTCACCCTCACTTCCCGAAAACCTAGGGTAATAATTGCCGGCATTTGTAACAATTTTATTCTGCTTCCAAATGTTGGTTTTGTGCATTACAGTCATTGGGGGCAAACTTTAGTCCACCCTGCACTCTTCCCACGAAGGAGGAATGAAGGGTTACGCGCCTGATGCACAGCAGGGGCTGCGCCCGCAGCAGTGCAGCGCCATGCTGTCCTGAGAGGAGACCTGCCGCAACGCGGCAGCTCAGCTACCGGTATTTTTGCATGGCCAAAGGTCAACCCAGTTCACATGGAGGTCCATGGCAAAAAATCCCATCGACTTCAACTACGTTCTTTGGATAATAAACTTTTCTTTGGAGTGGCCCCTTACTTTCACTCTTGTCTTTACAGCACTCATTACACTCTGGATATTCCATGATTGCCACAATTGTTATTCTTGCTTACTCTGCAGTTTTTATTGGCCTCACCAAACAATGAGAACCAAATAAATATCGACATGTATTCATAACCGATTCAAGAAAATCTTGGGGGTGAGATTCTGGGACTGGGATGTTTTTCCATCCACAGAATGTTTTTGCGCAGCAGAGAAAGAACAAAGAGAAATGATGCTGTTTATTTTGATGATTCTGAGAAGCTAAAATTCACCCCGCTCATCCCAGGAACAAACAGCTGGCAAACAGCTGACAACGTAGATATCAGTCAACTCCCACGTATCTCACAATATAATACAATAAATATAGGTAATAATGATATGACATGACAGGATGCATCTTTGATTAGGTGTGTGAAAAAAAATAAAATCTTACACAAAAGTATATGGAAAAGATTCCAGGAAGTCTTCCTTTCTCTTCTTGCCTCTCTTACTTTCCTACTTTCATAACATGGTTGCATATTTGTGATTTTTCTGTAAATTATGGTTTCTATTTGAAACATTTTTCTTTAATTTCCATATTCCCAAAAAGTCATTTTACTATTTATGTGGTCAAATCCCTTCTAATGTGATTTGATGGCACATAAATAGTAATATGACTTTTTATGTTGTCTATTGCTTATGTAGAGTTTCCAGAAACGCTATATTATAGCCTTGTATTAAACCCTGATAATTTTCAGGGGTCGTCACTATAATATATGGCTGGAAGACTGCTATTGTGATGCTGTTGTCAGCCAAAAACCTTGCCTTCAAATGTGTGCCTAAACCATAGCATAACATAAATCAAAATATGTGTCTGCCTAGCCATATATCCATTCTGTGACTTTAAATATTTTTATAATTACGGGTGCAGGACGGGACACTGGGGACTTTTTATAACCAATGTTGGAAACAACTAAACATCAAAAAAAGACAAAAATCTGCATGTTATAATCCTATAGCAGAAATGAGCATCCCTGTACATTTTTAATAAGGGCATAAGTTTACTTTGGGTGGTAAACCTCATGCCACTGTCTATCTTAGCCACTAATCTGTTGACCCCTGAACAAAGCACTTGGTAACCCTCTTACTCCTACACACACGGACACACACACACAAATACAAGAGTTTCTGCATTGGTTTACGATCACCTCCCTGGGATGGATAAGCTAGCCGATGCCAAGTGAACGTATGTGAATGGAGCTGCTGGTTTAAAAGGCCCCCACCCATAGGGGTGCACAGATGTGGTATTTTGACTCAGAATCACACTCTGGTTTGAAGGCAAACACTAAAACTACCCATAGCCCTTGCTCCAACATGCTCCAGTAGGAGATTTTAAGACATTCAGACTTTGCTTCTCCCTTTTTCATTTCCAAATCTCCCACCAGCTTGGTTTATGAACACCAGCAGCTCTGACCAGCTGCTGGACTATGGGGCTCTGTTCACTTTATTTCAGGTATTCCTGGACATCACGACGGTGCCATTTCACACTTGCTCTAGAGCAGGAACGAGGGCGTAAATGTGAACCCTGCACATGCAATGCCGTGCTGCGAGGAAGCTTCTCTCACTCGCAGACCAGGGCTCTTCTCTGTTCTGTGAATGCTGTACAGGTCCTAAGGCACTTTTGAAAAAAATCACCATCCACTGCCAAAACAGCCCCCTCCTGCAAGGTAATTGCAGAATATATGGAAAAATCTAGAGGACAGTGCCCTTCATCCCAGCAGTAGTTAAGTTTTTATGAAACTGTTTGCGTCTATGGCCAAGTTCTGCAAAGCTTTATAAAGTGTGCATCCTCCCCACACCGCTAATTCCATCACATCTGATCAAGCTAACTGTGGGAGTTAGGACTACAAACACAGGATCAGGACTATAGCATGTGAAATCCTCGGAGATGAAAGTGCGACATAGTTTGAAAATAGTATTTCTATTAATAATGAATGCTCTCAATTTATACCAGATTTTGTAATGTTTCTGGGTACGCAGTGTTCTTCTGTTGTTGTCCCAGATGCTCTCCTTTCTGACTGATTTGGTTCCCTTTCACAAATGAGCACCCCCTACTCGCCCTGGGGAAGGCACTTAAGGGAAAAGGGCAGTTAAAATTGCAAAACCAGGGAATTGACTGTAATAAAGTGCAGGGAAATTCCATGTAAATGTGGCCCTTAATTTCTTAGGCCTCTGCAACTTATCAGTACCTTTCAACAGGGCTAATGTCAGGTACTGTACAGCATTCCTTATTTTCAGAAAGCTGTTTCCTAAGGTCCAGATGATGTTATAAGTGGTATAACATGACTCAAAGTAGTTTTGCCAGATGTGATATCCCCTGTTGCAGCCTCAAATAGACTGAGAATGAGGAATGCATGCTCCATTAATTTCCACTGGAGTGAAGAATGCGTTACTCTTTTGCCATTCCCATACTAAGAAATCTTCACATAGTCACAGCTTTATTTTCTTTATTCAGGAAGCCATATATTCCAGCATTCTCCTGTATTTGCTTTTTGAGGATGTTCACTGACTTTTTCCTTTGTCACTTCTGCAACACATACGCGCAGTCCTGTCTACACACACCGACACAAATTATGTCCTCGGGGGAATATCTACAATGACCTGTTACTTTGGGTATTTCATAGCTGGTTTTCTCCTTCCAGTGATTAAACCCACAAATTTAGTTAATGTACAGAGCAGGTTTCGTGCATAAATCTACCCCCCATAATTGCTTTTAAAATGCTGGAACCACTTTCAGATGCTGTCATCCATTTCTTAGGCGGTGGCCTCCTTCTTTTGTGCATTCAGTAAATCAAAATTTACATGACTATTTCCCACCAGACATTTGTGTAAGGTAGATCGGTTCTCTGTGTGGTCTTTTTAAATAGTATTTTTGGCAGATTTGGAAAAAGACACATATATAAATAAAAAGAAATTACTAGAAAAGCTCCTGAAGGATGGTAACTGCTGAACAGTCTCAGACATGTTAACAGACGGAGAAGCTCATGACATGTCTCTCTCACATTGTTATACCGGTCATTACAAATCGTTCATCTTGCACCACCATTCTGAAGTGTTACTTTATTATTAAAAGTGTCGGTAACTTGGCCTTTTCTGAATTAACTCCTCTTCACCTCTAAATGACAAGAAAAAGGGATATGTATCTTTTAACCAGTCAGCAGAACTGCGCTAATTCACACTTTGCTAATCCCCATGCTCTGCCATTCACAGACAGAAATGATGGTCTTTTGCTGTAAAGCTTAAATGGCACTGGTGGTATTGAAATCGATCCCATGTTACTACCATTTCACTGCGATTATAAGTATCTGTTACAAAATGTTTGTGAGCGTACTGGAGATGTACATCTAGGTGAAAGCAAATTGCTCATTTAAAAAAAAAAAAGTAGCAAGTTCAGTCTGCTTTCTGTTGCCATCGCTTCTAAAAGTTCCTTCACTTGCCAGTTGGAAATTCAGTAACTGCCCCTGGACTCCCTCATCCTTGCTACAAACGGGTGAAGTTTCTACCATATTTATGCCAGACTTTACCAGGAATGTTATTCATTTTCAATACACAGGGGCTGCACCTCTTTGTTTAAGTGAGTTTAAAACATATCTAGGGTTTCTCACAAGAAGAATATGAAGTGCATCTAGAGAGGTTAACTCTCAGTTCATCTCAGGTACTCGTTTCCATCATAAAAAAAGTATTAGCAGAAAGCTAGAAATGTAGCCCAGATCCTCAGCTGATGTAAGCTGATACAATTCCACTGATTTCATAAACTATGCTGGGTTATTTCAGAGGAGGATCTGTCACAATTCATCACTGCTTTGAAAATTGTACGGGGTGATAATCACAGAGAATATTGCTACATGTCTGACATATTGCACCAATATTGCTCAAACGTGGTTTTTTTTCTTGTGTAGCAAGTTGCTTTGCAATGCACGAACAATACTAAAATTAGGGTGATGCTAGTAATTTCCTGATTGCTAAACTAATCTCATAGTCTGAAAGCCTGAGAGTGGGAGAAACAGGTAAAAAGCTCTCAGATTCACAAAAAGAAACAAACATGCCCTTAAAATATAATGAAACCTTTTAAAAGCACAGATACGAAGCTGAGGTCAAGTTTACGGAGACTGCTCAGTGGCTTACAAAACCACTGGAGTGTTACCAGCATAACCCAGGTTGGAAGTGTCACCTGCCAAAAGCACTGTGGGGAACGAGGCAGTGGACAAAGGCCATCCTCACCACCGTGAGCCACCCGTGCCCTGAGACCTGAGAGCCGAGCCTGCTCCTCAAACGCCTTTGCGCCTCATCAGCGCAACCAGGCAGCTTCCTGGGGCTTCCCAGCATTTCAGGTGTGTTTTGAAAGCAGTGAGTAGTCTGGTTGTCCAGCCCAAACACGTGACAGGTTGTAATGAGATCTTCCTTGCAGCATTTCTCAACTAGACTAAGGTAAAAAGGAGTGTGGAAGTCCAACCAACGGAGATTGTCCTTTGGAAATCCTCAGTGCCCTCTCTACTGCAGTTGTAGCTCTCCCCTTTGCTGCCCTTGCTTGGCTTCTTGCTTGGCTTCTGCTCCAATCCCCTCCCAGGCAGTGACATTATGACACGTTTATTAATGAAAACACAGGCCTCTGTTGTCCACATCTTCCTCTACCTTCAGTGGCATCAGGGTCACCCCTTCTTCTCCCCTTTCCTGTTCTATCCATGATCGTGGCTAGTGCCCTCCTTTCTGGACCATCCCATGACCATTTTGCTCGTTATCCCAATTCTGGTTGCTCTCCTTTGCTTTGTCGGACACCACTGCTGCCAGTTCCTCACCCAATGCCACCTTTGCCAATGCCACAGCACTCACTGACACCTCATGTGAAAGTTCATCACATAGCAGAAAAATTACCTGCACAACAGAAGGAAGGGAGGTAATCACAGCACAGCTATGGTCACCCACATTAGCCTTGGGTGGCTGAACATGAGCGACAGCAGCAGTGAAGCTGCAATGAAAAGCTCCCACTAGTTTTTCTGTGAAAAGCTCATTGGACTCCTTGTTGCTTACACTTACCTTGCTATTAGTCGTGTATGTCTCAGCTAGAAGGCAATAACCTGTGTGTACTAATTCACAGAGAGCTTGCACCATCAAGTTTCTGACCAGGTGTATCCAAAGGGGAAGGGTAGCAATCCAGGGGCAGGGGAGATGTTCCCTGCTTCATCGCAGGTTTGACTGCAAACACATGGAAGTCATGTAGCTCCTCAGATTCTTGTTTATGAAATGCTGTGGGGCTGGACATGTGGCAGGACACCTCTGCATAACTCAACTGCAGCGGTGTGCACAGGCAGCTAAGCTAGCCCTGAACAGTTGAGTTAACACAGTGTGGTGGCAAAAAATACTACTCTACTTGAAAACTGGAAAATTTTTTTCACAAGGGAAGTGGCTCCAATCAGGTCAACCCTAAGTGATGCTACTCAACTTGGGCAGATGTTGGTAATTTTGCTCTTGCATCTGCTTGTAAGATGCCACTGTATCTGCGCCGCAGAGTGCAAAACTGAAGGCTATGGTTACGGAGACCAATAAAGAGCAGAGATCGCTACTCCCTTTCCACCATCTCAACTCCTGAGGTCTTCTTTTACTACACACTACTTTTCAGTTTTATGAACTGCACTGAGCTGAATGAAGAGTTCAAAGCAGATGGACTAATTTACCTCTTTCTGCTCACAGTCTGTCTATGGATGGACTGTAGTTTCTTCCCCTTTACCAATTATCTGAGTTTATCTGACAGAGCGTTTTTCATAAAACAGTTCATCAGGAGTACTCAAAAATATAAGCCAAATTACTTCACTAATAATGGCCACATGAGAAACGTGTTCTTTTCCTCTCTCAGCTGATTGGGTGTACTCAGACACATCTCCACAGCAAATATTTATATCTACACCATTAACATTCTACTTCAGCCTATTAGAGTTTTGGTGCTCTACTCTATTTGTGGCTCTAATAATTTAAAAAAGCTCTTTTAAAAAATTATTTCAAAACATATATCTCTATAATAAATAACACAGATAGATTACCATCAATCTGGGCACTCAAAAATTATTGCAAAGCATGAGAGTTTCCACCTTCCCTTCAAATGATTTCTAATGTGGTAGTATAATCCTTCCTTCTCCATTTATTATCCTATTTATAATCTTCTACTAACCTTTATGTTACCATTTGTTCCTAGTGCTTACTCAAATAGGGAACCTGAACTTAAATCCTTCCCTGGGGTCTGGCAAAGATTTAGGTGGCACTGACTGCCGCTCTGCCCTTCCTCGCATGGCAGACCAAAAAGTATGTGGATTTATTCTTGCCCACAAAGATTCCTTCCCATTCAAAGATATTCAAAGTGCCACAGGCACATAAAAGGTATTCCTTTGGCTGTATGGGCCCATAAACACTTCACTGAGAGCAGAACCTTGTTTTCTCAATGGACCTATGATGTGGATAAAATTGAATACTATGGAGGGAAGTAAAATCAGGTTATAAAAATGTACCCACCCATCACTTCATGTACATGCTACAGCCTGATCCCATCTTGCACCGCTCTGCATCCCGAGTAGCTCCATTAAGGACATCACATTTTGGACTTGCCCTGTGTCACCAGGAGCCAGAATTTGATTGCATGCAGCCACATCATATCATTTCTAAGCAGAGGTAACCTTAACATGGACTTGCCGATCCCAGCTACATAAGGCCTACTTACCTTATACATGCTCTCTCAGACATGCAAACCCTCATGTAATTAGGCAGATGCTTTCCTCAGCCCAGGTGATCCGCAAGTACTGACGCACGTATATTTTCTGGTCTCACAGCCCCCCCATTTCATTTTTCCTCTATGCTTTTGGATTGCAGTCTGTGAGCTATTTCAGCGGTGAGCCAGAACAGGCTGCACAGAACTGCTCCCACAGATGATGATATGATATGAGATACAAGATGTGATGATGCCAGTATCTGCAATCGGTATATATGGCCTTTACGGCTGGTGCAATGAAAACATGGAAAAATCTTGCTTGGGAGGAAAGCTTTGGGGTTTTGGTGCATTTTCTGAGAACTTGCTCAACCTAAGGCAGAGAGCTTCAATTAAAGTTTCCGCCGTGACCAGACCTCAGACCATGCTTGTGGCAGCGCTGCGAGACAACCCCAGCTGTGCTGCGTCACAACCAGGCATGCATTAAGCCCAGGACTCGTGGAGGGGTGGGAGGGGGGAAGAAGCTTTCTCCTCCACCCGCTGCACCGGGCTGCAAGCCCTGCCTCCCCCGCACCGCATTGCACATCGTCCTCAGCTTTCCCCCACTCACTTCTTGCCACCCAGCTCCCATCCCAAGACAGCTCCCAGATCCCAAGGGAGCTGCTAGGGGGGTAAAACACCGAAGTACCCAACATCCCTGTGAACAGCATCAGTGAATCCAGACTCGGCCGCACCCCTGGCAGACACCCGCCGTCAGCAACGTGCATTTTATTACCTGAATAGAGATAGCAGGCCTGAAGCACTGCCCTCGCCCAGCCAAAGCAACGAAAGGCAAGCTTTGCTCCTAACAGGTAGCGAACTCTGCAGCCCAGCACACCTCCAGCACCGCAAGTCAGTGCTGAGAGCAAAGACAAGTTCCATCGGGCTCCTGGAGGCGCAGAGAGTGGGGCAAGGGGAGGGAGAGGTTTCGCTCGGGGGGAAGGGAAGAAAGGGACTAAGGAGTACGTGCACACACATGTGAAGCTCTGACAAACAGCCGTGTGATTTATCATCATACTCCCACTTGTAACTCTAACCTAACAGTGTGTCATCTTTACTTTTCATGTTATTTATTTACAAGTGCATTTTCAGTATCAACCCTTTCATTCATTAATCCTAATGTGGCCTTTTTCAATGTCTACTTACCATTTTAAATACTTACTATAATTTACAGGGCTTTCTTGAACACATCCAAGGTATATTATATGGGGCTAGCTTAATGGAAAGTCTTGTACACCAAAGCAGGAAAAAAGCACATTTAATTTATGGTGGCTTTGAATTTTGCTCATAATTTACTTCTGGAGAACTATTCATATAAAGCCACACCAATGAGAATTTTCAGTGGCAGTGTAGGAGGAAAAAACCAATAAATGCTGATCTTATTATTCATTTTTATTTTGAAAGCTTTCCCATGTTGCATTCTGGGATTATGTAAACTACTTATAACTTAGCAATGTAATTTTGGCATCTCAATACGAAAGAAACGCAGCGTAATGGCATGCAGGCCATAGCAAGACCTTGTTTCAGGTGTGGTCCTAAGAGCAATATCTAAACCTTTTTGATATTAACAGTCGTAAGATTTCAGTCGTATGTATCCTTCACCAACACCGATGTCAACAGGAGCTGAAGAAGCTCAGCACAAATACTCATGCCTAAACTTTACAGAAGTCCTAAGCAAAGAATAAGCTCTTTCAGCTCACTCCTTCCTTCTGCTGATTCACTAGCAAAGTGGGGGGATCACCAGTTTCTGCCCCACAATATCAATTCCAGTGCAACCCCGTGAAACACTGAAAACAGATGGGGTTGATGATGTAATGGACAAAATAAGAAACATTGCATGGGTTTGATTATTTTTTTATTAAGATTTTTTGAAAACCATCCCATTTTGGGCAGATGTCCCACTTTAACCGCAGGGAAGTGGGACCCCGAGAAGCCTTTCCTATCCAAGCATTGCAATGAAACGGACTGAAGAGGGGAAAAAAATGTCGCCAAAACGCAGGCACAAAGCTGAGCAGCAACACGGGCGGTGCCGCAGCAACACCTCAGGGGTTCACCCGCGTGGAGCAGCCTTTCGCCAGGGTACCTCTCCCCACAGCTCAGCCCCCAGCCCCACGTGCGCCGCCTCCAGCTCTGGCTGGCAGAGAGCTGGTGCGCCTCAGCCTGCGGAAAACATGGACGGGGATAAGAAGCACAGCCGTAAGACTCCACCGCTCTGCAGGGGAAGGGTGCCGGTTGCTGGCAGAGGATGCAGCCAGGTTGCTGTCAGTTGAAAAAATGGTTCACCTGCCTGCATCTGCCTGTCGTGTAGCGGGTAAGGGCTCCCCACCCCCTCCCATACTTCATTTGATCCCCACCATCTTCTGCTCCGTCCCCAAGGTCTCTCTGACACCCTCTCCATCTCCCCTTTCCCCAGCCCCCGGCAGGATATTCATGAGGTGAGAGGACAGCCTGGGGAGAGACCAGAAGAAGGCAGGTATGCTCCACTGTGAGCGTTTCTTGGGCTTCTGCCACTGTGCTTCTGATCCTGAAGCCTGACAGGCAGACAAATCTGGCCGGCACGATCCCATCATCTAATATTTTCCATGGAGAGGTAGAGCTACGGCTGGTGGAACGTTTTCATAAGTCAGCGAAAGCAAGCAAAGCCCCTTCCATCCCTCCGCCTCTGGCTGCACAAAGGCCGTCTGTTTCTCGCGTGCGCAGACCTTAACAACATTTCGCCTTTGAGAAAGACGATTTCTGGTCACTGTTTGCAGGGGACACAGGAAATTGCTTTTGGAAAGGCACATTGGAGGACAAGCCAGGACACAGCTCCTCCAGGGATATGTGGTCTTGCAGGTCTTCCTCAGCACCATTGTAAATCCGCTGCACTAGCATTGGGACCCTAGAAAACCTATCTGCCATGGATCACTTTTATGGCAGTACCTTGAGTCCAAATCATAAATGTTTGGAAATATGAATATCCGCAGCAGAGAAGAAACAGTAAAATAAACACCCTCTTCCACTTTTGCGAGAAGACTGCTCTTCTCAGTGAGAAAAGGTCTGGCCTGAGCAGTATGTGTAATATCAGGGCTAAACAAGTTTAATTTGATTTTATACTTTCCCATGAGTCTTAGCATTTTCCCTTTCACTGAATATTATGACACAGGGCCACTGCGGTTTGTAAGGGATTTTAAAGATTGAATGTGAAAGATCCTGCAAAGCAAAAAAGATTACTATTTATTGTTAATTTAAATAATAACATGAATGCTCAGAATGTCTCGCCTCAATCTTTTTTTTTTTTAATGACCGCCCATTTGCAGTCATAGTTTTGCGCCTGCAATTAATTGTGCCTGCTATAGAAACTGTGGGTTGCACTTAATTGTGACTTTGGCTGATAGCATTTTGACATCTGGCTCCTTGGTTATTCTTGCAGATATGAAGGCTCTTCTAAATACTTGCTCATTTGTCATTAAGTTAGGCCAAACAATTTCAGGAACTCAAAAAGGATGCATTAAAGGGTTTGGAAGATAAACATCGCTCCAGTATTGACACTTCACCAAGAGAAATCTCTGGAGACTCATTTGTGGCTTTGCCACAAGCAGTGAGCAACATATAGCATACACTGTGTTGCTTCAGAAGCAGACCAGGCAATGCTGGGACCTACACTACAATGGAGGATATGATTTCCACATATAGAGGCATACTCAGCTTATGTCTAACTACAGTAAGCACGCAGCAGGGCATGGAGTAAGACCTTGTGCCTCGCCTTCCAGGAAGGCTTGTGTGGCTCACACCCAAGCCCAGGCTGCCTCGGCGTCAATGTTTCTGCAGTGTCAATTAGCTAAATGAAGATTAACTTTGGGAATCTCTACCCCTACTGCTTTCACAACACCTCATTGCAATCGTAGGCACAAAATCCCCATCCAATCTTTGCTTCTTTCTGCAAGGGAGAAACAAAGTGGATCAACCATATAAAATCTGCAGTACCTGTCCCTGGGGTGTCTGCTCCATGACAGCACACTGGGCAGCTGGGAGGAGCGTAGAGTCCAGCTTCTCACCTGATCCTAATCATTGCTCATCCAGATGTTCATGGAAGCAAGTGACGTCCCTGCAATAGCTGTTTTTGCAGTGCGAGTACGGGGAGGTCACCATGGCCTCCCTGCAGAGATGGAGGGACGTAAGGTTTAACCTGTGAATGCTTTGAGAACCTCTGATGGGAAATAATCACGTTCTTTATGTGAAGTTGTAGCACGACATTTTTCCTCCAAAAACAACCAGTCTTCCCTACCCTCTCTTTAACTTTACTCCTCATCCAGGTGTACCCTATCCAGAAGGATGGCATGGTGGTTTCACACACACAACTGAAAGAAACTACAGAAGATGGCCAACATTAGATGTCTACCTCTGTCTCCCTGTGCATCTGTACTAAAGAGGTGCTGGTACCCTCTTTGTCATTTTAAAGCCTGTCCTGGAGCACTTTGTGATGGCTTAGAAAAAGTTCAGCAGAGCCAGACCACAACTAATGCACTAGAGGTTGAGTTAGGTCCAAGCAAAGATGAATCCCAGACCTAAGGAGTACCTTAGCTGACTGAAAACGAACACAAAGAAGAAAAAGGCCTGAAACTGAGAAACAGGTTCTTGGTATTCAGGGATGAGAAGTCTGGGAAAAGCCAAAAAGAAATAATGAGAGGACACTGAGGTAGGGCACAAGCAGCTTCAAGGAGGAAAAGCAGCAGTGGGAAGATGTTCCCTGGGATTTCCAGGAGGCGGTCAAGAAGGATGTAGAGATGGACAGAGACAGAAAGCAATACGTGGAGACAGAAAAGAGATTGCTGTTTAACACCGAGCAACCTGAAAGGAGAACGAGTTAGGTTCTCTACTCACCACCGATGAAGGAAAATAAATCCCCGATGCGCAGAATTGAAGACTGTTGCACACCCTGAAAAACAGGGCCCAGGGAGAGGGTGCCAAATGCCGGGGTGAGGGATGTGAGGCTGTTGTGTGGGGAACCAGACCTTCCACTCAAAGGACAATCAAGCCAGAGCCCTATACCAGGAGAAGGGGGGGCGGGGGCAAGTGGGGTGTCACTGGAGGAGCCGCTGCTGCGCGGAGGGCACTGGCACAGCTTACAAGTCATGAAACACATTTCTCTGATAATTGAAACAAAATCTGGCAACACTGCACTGGAAACACAAAGGAAGAAACATTAGACTCCCGCTGCAGCACTGGCGAGACTGAAGGGAGCTGACTAACAAAACCTACGGGGAAAGAAATTCTATTTTTTTGAGGTAAAGTGTGCATGAGGGATTAATATATCTGAGTATTTGTTTTCCCTTAACTTTGGTATAATACTCTCTATGTTGATCTAGTGAACAACAACAAAAAATAAAGTTAAAATAAGGTTGAGTACAGCCGTTCAGCTGTCAATCTAAAATCTTATTAGACATGTTTGTCCTCAAATTCAAGTGTAACATTTTTTTGATTGATAGAAAATGACAGGTAGTAAAGTTATGCAATTATGCATGGAGGTGACATTTTTTCTCCAATAACACTTTAGGAATGTAAGAATTTTGTCATCCTCACTACCTGCCTTGTTGAGAAGATGTGATTTACACTCTTATCTTGGGGGAAGGGAAAAAGAATGGTTGCTACCTTGGTGAATGATCTGTGCATATTTTAAATTGGAATATACATCCTTTTTATAGTACTATATCCAGGCATCTTTTCTGAGGAGAGTTTCTTTGGGGCTGGATGCATTTTTGAACAGCAGCAGCAGGAAGCACATGCAAGCAGAAGGCTGACATACTGTAGCAAGAAGACGACCTGCCATAATACCCATGTACTGGACGCTGCCCGGAGTCCAAACACAGCCTAAACTTTTGGCCAATGCTTTCCCATCTGAGGGCGTAACGACTGAAAATGTCTGCAATTGTTTTCTTCCATCTTGTGCTGCCCAGCACCTGACACCTGCAAATTGGATGTATTTCAAGGACTGTCATGCATACATTACAAAGTCCACAATATTCAGCACTTGCAAATGAACAATAATTAATATTAACAAAGCAGGCCTCAGAATTTAATGCAAAATGTCAATTCTGTCTCCAAGTGAAACTCTGGTCTACGTACATTAGCAAAGAAGGGCTAAGGCAGAGGAGACCTTTTTAGGAACTATGAGACACAAAGGGGACAGAAACAAAAAAGAGAATTTAGGCTATTCCTAACACCCGATTTAGAAAGCAGTCAGCTGCACTCTCAGTCAGCAGTGGTGCCAATCACTGCTATGTATCCAAAGCAATATACCTCCCCATGCTCCTGTCCAGCTGCCCTGCTCCCTGTGACACGGGACCTAGCAGGTGGCAGGATTAAGCTTGCCCAGCATGTAGGGAGCATCTGGGCTGAACTGGGCTGTGCATTTCTGGAGATGCACCAGGAAGAGCCACCCTACAGCCCTTTCCTCCTCGATGGAGCAGTCATTAAGGCACAGTAATATTAAGGCAGCGTTTCAATATATAGCTGATAAATACATAGGAATTAGGCTAATATTAAACCAAAGGAGAAGTTTGAGACCTGCACTAAAAGGAAATATTCCCATATTTGATTGTAACGTGTATCCTTAATTCTAACAAGGACATCTAGCTGCACAGCTACCAATACAAGCAATAAAAATAGATGTTAACACCAAGCACACAGTTCTGACTAGAAATATAAGATTTAACTCTTGTTCACAGTCCCATTTTCTCCGATTAACCTCAGTTTAAACAAACAGGACAGGTATCAGCCTTTTTATCTAAGTGAGTTGTTAGTCATTTATGCATATTACAGAAATACTTTAAGCACCTCAGAAGCAGATACGGTAGGACACGTGGCAGCAGAAATTATTGAAGCTTTGACCCCAAATCAGTGGGAAAGTTTTTAGTTCTGCCAATTGGAACTGAATATTTTCCTTAAAAATGAGATTTCTTCAGACCATGTATATTTTCAGTTCTGAATTTATAAGTCTGTTTAAACTGCTGGTACATCTTGGAAAAAAAATTAAGCATTTTCTCAGATACTAGTTTGAGAAAGGTGGCTTATTACAATGTTTTCGTTAAGTATGGCTCCAGCTTCTTGCATTTGTCATTTTGTACCTTGCTCTCTTTTGATTTTGCCTTTACCGTCATGGCCAAACACTGACAGCAGATGTACACAATAGCGGTAGAATGCTTTTTTATTTTTTTAAAGAAATAAATGACAGGAGTGATCAGCTAATGTAGCTCCTCACCCATTCAGTCACCCCTGGGAGTTCCTTTACTGGCTGATCTACTCATTAGTCAGGGTTAAGGTAACACTGCCAGATGAGTGCTTTGGGGAACAGAAACCACATGGGGCCGACTCACTGGGAATGGTGGCCTCCTACCTCTGTGCTGAGATAGGAGGAATTAAAGGTGCAGAGACTCGCTAGATCACCCTGCAGGATCCTTCCCGCCCAGCTGGAGAAGTCCTTTACCCTATCCTACATGACAACTCCAGAGGCAAGAACATCCTCCATTTCTTCTGAAGCCCATTCTGTAATCAAAAGGGAGGAAAAGTACAATCAAAAATCCCTCACAGCTAAGGAATGTTTCTTGATATCCTGTCTAAATTCTCTTTTGATCTTCATCCCGTCCAAACCTCTGGGGCCATCCTAAATCATCCTGTTCCCTCACTTGGTGTTTATGTCTTTCTGTTACTTATACACCATTAAAGTGTACTCCTAATCAAAATATAATTCACTTAATCTTCTTTATAAATGAATCCCGTGAGACTCTTAATCACTTGGATTACTCTTCTCTGGACAGTCTCTAATTTCTTGACAGCGTTCTGAGATTGACATGTCCCAAACTGTACACAGTATTTTTGATGCAGCCTCAACAGTGCTATATACAAGGAAACCGTCGCTGGAGCTTGTCAGAGGGCCTCTTGAGGAAACCAAATGGCATTGGATTCACCGCTTTTTTCTGTAAGAAAACATCATGATTTGACATCTTAAGAGTGAAGCATTTTCATTTTTACTTTTGAAATAATTTCCCATTTTGCTTTTTTGAATAATACTTTATATTATTTGGACACATGTTCACCTACATACCATCACCCAGCCTGTCATTTACAAGGCTTATCATTACTTTATTATTTATTGTTATCACTTATCAACTTTGCTTTAGTGCAGACCATGTAGAAAGCCAATCTCCCACTCTCCACCTCGTCCTCCTCCACCCTTTCCCACACCATTATCAAAAATGTTAAATAAAACTAGACCTAGCTCAGATCCTTGTGTAGCACCCATGGAGGAAGCCCCCAATAACTTAACACCTCAATTTATCATTTTCCTTATTTTATGGTCCTTCAGTTCACTCTTGGTTTACATGACAATGCTGACATTCACGTCAATGTTAATTCATACTTCAAGTAAGATTTGAGGAGGCCCTGTACTACGTGCTTCAGGAGAGTCCAGATGCATTACCTTCCCTTTACTTCTTTTGCCTACTTTTGTAACTTGATCTGAAAAAGCAATAAGGTTTGTCTGTCATGATTTATGCTGCGGAAACCCTTACTGTTAATTGTGCTTATGGTTCAATTTCTATCTTAAAATACATGCCATTACTTTATCAGGGATAGATATTGGACCACTGAATAGTTAGTGCCTGGATTGTTTTATTTTTTAATTTTTTTACTTTCTACCTTTCAGAAGTTCAGTATTTCATTTGCTTTCTTCCCCTCAGCTCTCTCGTACTTTCCCATCACACTCTGTAACTTTCTGTAAGTAATTGCCAGTGTTTCTGTAAGTTCATTAGCTAATTCCCTTAACGCTCTAAAATGCATGCACACCTGCTGATCTGTATATATATTCAGATGTTTTAAGTATTCTCTTACCTGCTTTTCATCAATAGCTTTGACAAAGTCGTCATTGCTTCTTAATTATCCATTTCTCCTTCCCTTATTTTTCTTGTTTAACAGATTTTTATAAAGCATTTCAGTAGTTTACCCATTTTAGAACCGTCATTGATTTAATTTTCCTCCTCATTTATTAATGAGTCTACTTTCTCTCCAGTATTTTTTGTTCTCTTAATATATTTCATATGCTTTTCTTCTTTTCTTGAACCCCCTTGGCTATTGCTAACACATTCCTCTTCTTGCTCTCCTAATAAGCCTTAATCTGAGGGGTTTTCTTCTTGGTACTGTTTTTTGATATGGGACTGGGGGAAGGTGGTCTTTATTTATTTACTTACTTACTTACTTACTTTTTTCTCTGTTGCCGTAAAGAGCTGTGAGGTTTGGAGTTTTTTTAATTCTCTCTCCTTTAGTTACCACACCTACAAATTGCTGCTGTCTGCTATTAGACAGCACCTACCTGTGACTCCTGGTGCCACTGGGGTTGCCATCTGATGAAAATCCAGATTCCTTCCTTCCCACCTTGGCCCATTTGTTTGTTTACTCACCTGTCATGTATTTCCCACCCTCTAAATCAGGGACCAACCTGTTTAATCTTTCAGTACAATACAGTGTGTCTCCTCCCTGCTTGGGACCTTTAATCATACAAGGACTGGAAAGAGTAAACAGCTGTGGATGTTTGTGTGGATGTGATCCTGATCCTGCCTTCTTCCATTTTCATTGCCTTTTCACTGGTGACATCAATAAGAGCTGGACATCTCACCTTGTTCATGCCTATGGACAGCTACTCTAACAACTCATAACTGGAGTGAGCTTTTGGAGTTAACATTTTGCCTGTTAACAGACACCTCTCTCCCCCTGACATATGAGCAACAATCAATCCGGGCTCCCCGAGACCCAAGGTTTTAAATGAGGCAGCCATTTAGTTGGGGAGCTGGGGAACTAGGGAGCACAAAAGAAGGGATTTTTCATGGGAGACAGTGGTTGGAGCAGGTTGGGTTATCTCTTCCTTCTCCAAAAGGAGAAGCTCCACTCTAACAACGACTTGGGCAATGCAGGGGGAGAGTGAAAACAGGCGGGTGCAGAAGCAGCGCGTTGTATGTGTGCATTGACTGTTTGTGCACCACAAGGAGCTATTGATGCAAGAACTTTTGCCTGAGAGAATTCATAAAAGATGAGTTCCAAACAGGCAAAAAAGATGAGGCACCGAGGAAGAAAGCAGAAAATTTTGTACCATAAAATAAGAGAAGAGAGCCAGGAACCAGGGCAGGAAAAGGAGCCAGAATGATGTGCAGTAAACAGCAAGAAGAAGTTACGAAAGAAGAATTGCACTCAGCAAGAAGGGAGAGAGCTGAGGTCACACGAAGCAGCAGGTCTGCCTGACTGCAAAGGATAATCAGGAAGCCTCTCTCCAGAGGTGATCTAGAAACTGGAAGAGTAAACTGGATGCCAGGGAGTGTAGGGTAGGTTGGGGGCTGGAAGGGAAAGTGAAGAATCTGCTGCCTATCTTCAGCACCAAGAGCATTGTCAGATCAAGGATGTTTTCATTAGGAAAGACACTTGAAGTGAGTTATCTGTCAGATATCTTCAGTAGGAAAATGCAAGTGCTCGGAGATTAATGAAGCTACTTAAGGAAGTCACCTGAAGAGCAGAGCACACAGACTGCAAAGTGAAAGAAAGAGATTGCAAGGAAAGGCCCCAGACTTAACTGAATGAGCCACGACCTCAAACTATGTTATTTAGAACGAAGGGACTCAAAGAACAAGAAAAGGGTCTGAACAGTAACGAAAGCTATTTCCTCAGCCAGGAAATACAGGGACAAAGTGAGAATCCCCCCAGAAGGAAAGTTTTCTGGAAAATTAAACTGAGTTAAACCTTGCAAAGGAGATTAAAACAAATAGCAGCCATTTCATCAGCTGTCTAAACAAAAAGAGAACACTGAATGAAGAAATGGAGCTGCTATAGAGGGAGAATGTAGCAGAGATTAAAGATAACCTACAAATGGCCCAAAACTAAATTAATACCTTTGCCTCCATTTTCAATGAAGATGGCATGAGGACAAAGCGTAATTAGTGGAAAAGCGGGCATTAAAAACCGCCACATTCATTGTACAAGCAGAACTCAGGTAGCGTAGCGCGCGCGCGCAAGTAAGAGAGATGAATACCCTGCATTTTGAAGGCACTATTCCACTTGGAACAAACACTCTGATAACAAGCATTCTTAATTTAGATATCAGGTCACGAGTAATACCAGGTCTGCACCCTACCTCAATTCCCAGTCTCTGTTTCCTTTCCTGTATCCCTCCCAACCATCCGTTCATCTTCCCCTTTGGTTTCCCCAGACTTTTAACACAGCCAGCACAACACCTTTTCCCTGCTTCTGTGCCCTGAACCCACTGATTCACCCGAGAATTGTGGTGAACAGTTTTCCAATAACATTCCGCATGGGTGGTGTGAAAGTTTCAGGTAAATTACTTAAGTCTGGCAAAATTATAAGCATCTGAAAAACAGAATATTACAGACAGGTTTTTAGGATGATAATAATGTAATAAAGCAAGAGATTAGATCAGTTATGAAAATATCTTGTCTCTGATAGCACAGAGTTTCAGTGAGGGTGCTCTGTTTAAGTACATTATCTTTTCTCTCAGCAAACCATTCCAAAAATGCATGAAGGGAAACACTTCCAGCACCTTCCAGCACCTCACCTCCAGCTAAATGCCTCCTTATAAACCCAGCCCCACTAATAATGTGAAGGATGAGGTTCTGACAGAGTTAATAATAAAGAAGCTGTACAATTTATACTGAGCTGATTGATTTGAGAACCACCACGTCCCCTTCCTTCTCTCGCAGAGAATTTAATTTTCATCTTGGTTATTGTTAACTATTCTTTGTTAGTTACAAGCCAAAAGCAGAGTTTATTTTACATCATCTATATTCCTTCTTCCTTCGTGGTACTTAATGAGTTGAAGGGGCTGGAAACTTGTTCTCAGCCAAGCCAATATCCTATGAGTTATAAATGACATTTCATCCTCATATGCAGATTTTTCTGTGCCTAAGTGAATTATTTACAAGGTACAGCTTGTGGGCTCCAACAATCAGCTGCCAGAGATTTACACCTACACTGAGTCCCCGCTCTCCTGCTGGGAGAATGTGAAGTTTTCCACCGCCCTTTAAGATCTGAAGACTTAACAGAGAATAGCTCTTCCTGAAGCTGGCACTGCCTTTCTTGGGATGGTGGCTGACTAGACTTTGCTGAGGGAGAGAGAATAATGGTGAGCTGAAACACCAAGAGTGACTGCTTCAGGAGCTTAAAATAGTCTCTTTTTTTTTCCCTCTGCATGCAGCTGCAAATCAGAAGTATCATGATCATTTAAATACTGTCTTTCCAGTCCTGTATGCATAATGCTGAAGGTAGTCATAGTGTTGTTTTTTGTTTTTAATAAGGAAAAAGTGTATAGAAATTGAATGCTACTATGATCAACAAAGTAACAGGAAGGTGGATAAGAAAGGTAAGGAAATTTTAAGTTCCCTAGCAAAGCCCACCTTCAGATTTAAGAGAAATGGAGCAGGAGAAAAACTTTAAAACCATACCAGATTTAAGATAAATTATTTGCAGTAAATTGGAAGGTATTTTGAAAGCTGTGTTGCTCTGAGTCTTTTCATGTAAGACAGTATCGTGGAGAGCACAGCATCGTAAAATGGGGTTGTACTTACAAGAGCAATGACAATGTGGTGCTGCATCACCAGCAGCCAAGTTGCTCTGGTGAGCATGGGTGTGGAGTGCGTGTGGCTCCTTCCTGACGCCACAGGTGGGCTTTCTTTCTCCTTTGTAATCTTCATTGCTTCTCACTAGCTTTCAATGCTTCCATAATGTTTAGAAAACTAATGAAGTTTACACTTGGGTGAAAAAAAAAAGAGCTATGTTGCAACTTAATCTCTCAAGAAAAGCACGAAAAGCCATCTACATGGTACATAGAGGTAGCAAAACCATGTAAAAGAGTCATTTGGGGGGAACAATCCCTCAGTAGCAGGAAAACAGCCCAGAAGACATAATAATGGTTTTCCTATTTAGGTATCTGTGATCCTGAAATACCTGATGTGATTCTCTCTTTCCTTCCATTTGAATCTCCACTGACAGGAGATAATCTGCTGCTTCTTTCATTTCCCTTTCATCCAGTTTATTTGTTATAATATTAGACTGGGTGTAAAATTGTTTGAGTACGCTTTTACCTAACCAGCCTCCTGGGAAAAAAAGACTAACTGTCAGGCTCCTGCCACAGATAGATAGATAAAACACTGGTGCTTCACTCCCCTGAGGTCACACGTGGCAGAGTTTCATGTAGAGGCTAAACATTCAGTAATACTTTTCAGTAAAATATTTTCACCTGTCATGGCTTTGGGGCTTGATCCAGCTAGTCAGTTCAACACATGCATACATGCTTAATTATACGGCAAGTAATTCTCATTGACTCTACCAGTCAATATGTGTGCTGCTGAATTTGGGACCCAAACCTACACCTGATGCTCGTTGTCGTTCTGTTAATATCCAGCTGCATCTACTGCTGCCTCCATGAGACCCTAACAGCATCACCAACCTCCTCTGCCTCTGAGGGGGGTGTGGGGAGCACAGCTGACCTAATCACTTGTTCTCCAAAGTATAGTGTGGGGCAGGAAAGCCTAGTGTGGCTTTGAGAGAGAAATATCCCTAGAAAGTAGCTAAAACCTTCCTGCAGGAAGGAAAAGTTTTATTCTATACCATTCCCCTTGCTGATAAAAGGTTTGCTTTTTTGTTGAGAATCTTCCTCAACACACTAGTAAATACCTTTTTTCCTTTAAACCAAAGAACAGTAAAATGGCAATTAATTTGGACTAGCTAAAATATATAATTACCTAGTCATAAAATGGGCCATAAAAGTACTACATTGTTGAATCCATTTCATTAGTAGCAGGTACATAAAAACTGTTTTAGTGTATAAAGACATAAGTATTGTGCTTCATTGTTTTCAAATGACAGTGGCTTGCTTTTTCTTGTTTTTGCAAACCAGACCTCTCAGCACTGTTATTCCAGCAGTTGTTTAGACTTCTTTTTATTGTGTTATTCACATTATCCTAGCTTTGGCCTGAAACAGATCAAAAGCATCAACATAACTGGAAAACCCAAAGCCAAAAGCTGTAGGTCACATAAATCCAGACTGAACATTGATGTAGGTAGTTTTACCTTGACAGGCAGGTGGCTTTTTTTTTCTTTTTTTTTTTTTTCTAATCCCCAAATTTGGTGGTGTTGCAGACAAATTGGAAAGTTAAGGAGTAGAGGCAATCCTGTAGGGCTCTCATTATTTGTTTGCTGTTTTCAATCTGAAAAGCTCACAAGTCTTTCAAGATGCACACATCTTAACTCTAAAGTGCGTCCTGTCAAAAAAAAAAAAAAGAAAAATAGAGCCTTAGGAGATGAGCAAACTTGTTTTCCTGAAGTTTTTAATCGGTGGTAAATGCAGTGTACCTGCCTTGCAATGTCACCCATTCCTGTGAAACGTAGCATTCTTCAGTGATCAAGAATCCAAACTGGCATAAAAAACTTCTTCATTAGGACATCAAAACTGTAGGAATATTTTCAATTGTTGGTATAACTTCTTCTTGGAAGTGCTTTCACTTATTTCATGACCGCCTAAAGCTCTCTAAGGTACACAGCAACACAGTTTGAGACATCTCTGTGATGTTCTGTACATCATATAGTTGCTAACAACCTGTCAAAGTCATCTTGACACCAAACTGAGAAGCTGATGGTTTTGGTAACGTATTAGCAGAGATGAAAAAAGATGGTCCTCATTATTGTAATAAAACCAACAGAGACACCCTGAGAATCAATTACTGATTCTGTGACCTGTTGAACTAACCCTCAGTCAAGTGGGGAACTGCACAGAGCATCTTACATTATCAAATGATTTAGGATGGAGCGCTGTCTGAAGACTTGCAACAAGTCAAGGCAAATACGTTTCCTTAAATTGTAGCTTGCTTAATTACCTTGTTCCTGAGCACAGAGATCAAATTGAGCAACTTAAGGTGCTGAAGCACTCTGCCAGCTGGACATGAAAAGGAAATAATTAACACACACAAGAGCAAGTTTAAGGATGAGACTCCTACTGACAACAGCAAGGAGATCCAAAGTTAAGACAGACACTGTGTCCTTGACTGGATCCATGTGCCTACAATTTGCAGCACATATTGGACTGGGGAAGAGCACCATGTGTTGCAACCATTTCAAGTAAGCAGATGGCTTTTTAAAGCGCTCGGTGTAGGGAAAGCAAAGCCCTTTCAAAGGCTGGCATTTCGCTCTCATTATTTGTCACAGACTGTTCCACCTCTTGCCTTCGCAGTGCCCGAGCATCACCAAGAAAATTCCCTCTCACAGAAGGCACTGTGCAAACATATGAAAAAAAGTTGTGTTCCCCAATACAATGAAGTGACCAGTGAGGCAGAAAATTAGTAATGCTATTTCATGTTTGGAAAGCAATGCCCAACATTAACTTATTTTTCTTCGCAAAATCCCAGCCTCAAGAGAGAATGCTGAAAGTCACCGAAAACCCTGTTTGGTCTCTAGCTACACTTCTCAGGGCCTTCATGCCCACAGCAGCATCTTTTTTCCTACTCTGAGCGTCTCCCAAAGGTAACGCCTTTCTTTCATAACCAAATTTGGTGGTGATAAGGTGCAAAGCAATTGTTTACCGAGGAGAGCTGAACTGAGGAGCCCAACTTTCATCCATTACTTCCTGCATTTTTTAGTAGGATCTCTCGTGCCTGCCTGAACAGTCACCCAAGACGAACAGAAAAAGACACCTCATTTTAACATATCATCTTGAAGGATGGACTCTTTGGAGTACGGCGCACTACAGATTTGTTATGATCAGAGGGGCCAGATGTCACCAGCTGAGCCGTTCATTTGATGCTGCGCCATTGCTCGGTGCTGCTGCCATAGATACTGCCCTGCCCTTATGGTGGCTGCTGTGATTCATTGAAAGTAATATCATCCCAACTGCCACTCCAGGGAATCTTGCAGGCATGATTTTCTAACACAGCATGACCCATTAAAAATAACTACCAGGAATCCTGCGCTTTATAAAAGGGCATCTTCATTAGCTCTCGCGGTGGGTCGCCAGAAAGTCCCAGGCGCTACAGTAGTCACGGGGTAATTTGTAGTTATCAGAAACATTGCATTTAATGTCTTTATTCCTGTGGAGCTGGAGCACACTGGTTACTAAACACAGACTCCTCCTCTTAAATCACAGAAATTAAAGAGGGAAGAGACCCATCAGATTATTTTGTCAATCCGCTCTTTGAATGCAAAATTGGCAAATGTATAGTCTTCGCCGCCAAGACATTCAGTGCCAGGGACACTCACCACTGTGCTACAGGCCACTTCACTTATCAGTGCCTACTAGTGCTTGGCCTTTCTCCTAAAACAATGAATTCCTGGGTATGCTGTGCAGCACTTTGTCCTTCACATAGAGCTTCATCCAAAGAACAGACTCTAAATGACTGCAGAGGGCTGTGGATTGGGTCTCTCACCTGCTCTATTTATTCTTCCAAATATACTCGAATAGAAGCTGGTGTTTTACTTGGATAGTTAGACAGAAGTATTCTAAACTTCTATTTTTATCGGGTCAAATGGAAAACTCCTTTTTTCCCAGTATTAAACAAACCTTCCACATAATTTAAAACAAAAATACCATCTTTAGTTCTGCTTGGACATGTTCGACGTGGACATCAACTGTCAACAAATCTTATATACCCCCATTGCTTATTAAAACATGTACATGACTCCCTGAAGATCTGTCCTGCTTCCCAGCACTGGAGCTCTTTCTATGGTGGGTTGGCAAGGGCAAAGTCCCCCAAAGAAGAGAAGAAACACATGACAGACGTTGCGCATGAGCTTATCACCCTGTCCTCAGATGCGATGGTGATGAATGTCCCACAAAAAAACACCCCAGACTAGAGTAGAAAGGCTGTGGTAACTAGCATTAATAAAGACCTGGGCCCAGAAACACATTTTTTCGGCCCTTTCTAGTAAAAGTATTTCCTCTTGTACTCTAGGTTGAGTATTGACTCAAATACAGTGGCCCAAATGAAGTTATGAAGTGTAGATTCTCTACAGCATTTGAGTATGAGCTATAACGCTTTGGGCCATGGCAGCAATTCATAACAATGAGCAATAAAAAATAGATTCCAACACATGTCTTGCTCTGCAAGGGTATGGACTGAGTTTCAGTGCAAGCTCCCTGCAGGACTGGAAGAAAGGCCTCCAGGCTACATTGCAGTTTCTGAATGATGTCCAAGAATGAGTCCTAGTTCTGTGGTGAGTACATCAAATAGGGAGCAATTCTTTCCATTATATATTACCTCCCCAGTCATTATGAAATCATTTGGTATTCACTGCGATAACACCAATCATTAATGCACTCATTTGGCATTCGTATGACTTGTCTTATGCACTTCCCCAAGAATCCCATTGTAATTAACCATTAGTTAATGTAAATAGTAATGGACATTTAAACTAAAGTGTTACCAGTCAGGGTCAGTAGTAGCAGAGAATCAATGTGTTCATGAAACCAGCTACAGTCACTTCAAAAAGCTCCTCTAATAGTAATGAAAGCCTAATAGTAAATATGTCACTTAATCAGAATCGGGGGCTGTTAAAAGCATTTTACAGCATTTCATCTGAAAAACATATTCAGCATTCCCCCTCCTCTTTCTGCATCTCTAGAAGAGTGGACACATGGACAGCTTTCCTCTTATGCAGCAAACAGGCGAAGATTATTACAAAACTTTTCTCTACAGAGCATTATATACTGCATCAAGTATACCAACAAAGTATCAGGTGTGTTGGCATGTTGTGCACATCCTGCAATTGATGGGTCATTGATTGCTTTAAGCCAAGGAAAAGAGCAATAAAGAAAAGTGAGCCTATGAAAAGTTAAACTAGTTTTACTGTTTGCATCGCATCAGTCCTTGAATAAACTGTAGTAATGAACTGTAATAGAATGGGGTCTGGCATAATACCTTCTCCTCTGCCAGACTTGTATTCCTGGAGATGTTTTAGAGCTGGAATTCACCGACCTTTGTACAAGTGACACAGATCTAGCTTTCTGGTAAGAAGCCACAAATTATCATTGAGTGGAGCTGTGAGAACAATTTCTTGCAGAAAGCAAAAGTAGCAAAACTTGATGTTTTGCCAAAGCTTGATGTTTATAAAAGGCCAAAAAATTTCACTTTTCAGCCAGGGCACTTATGTGAGCTATTATCATAAGAAAGAACTGCCTTTTGCCAACTATAATAGAAATGGGAACTTTTCACTGTCATATGGTGTGCTAGCCAGGGTTTCTGTAAATAATAATAATAACAAATCTAAGTCTACCTCAAGAACCCAGTGGAAGTAAAATGACAATACTAGAAGCTCAACAGTCACTTTCCAGTTAATATAATTTCACCTTCCTCAGTAATTAAAGAACATTAATCATTAATACCAATGACTGATTTCACATTATCAAGAATCGTTATCACACAAAATCCTCACAAACACAGTAAGCCAAAATTTGTTGGAAAAACATGTTGCAGATTTAAAATTACTATTTGTTTTGTTGTTGTGATTGCTTCAGCTTATAACTACAGAGCAGAAGGATGCTTTTACTTGCTTTTGGGTAGTCAGAAAAAGAAGAAGTTGAGGAAACACTGGGGCTGATAGATAGATAGGGCTAGTTCCCGCCAAGATAGAAAATAAAGCAAAATTCAGCCAATTTGGGATTAAACAGTAGTGAGCTGATTAAGCAGTTTCTTTTCTTTCCAAAGCTCACAATTATTGGTATCCCTGGCTAGTTAGAAACTTTCCAAGACTCAGTTTCATGGCTTCATTTTAGTTCCGTAATGAAAGATGTGACAGTTCATCACAAGGTGCTTCTTCGTTGGGTGACCTCTTGGGAAACTTCATTAAAAAAAATCCAAAACCAAAAAAAATGTGTCAGCAGGCTGACTGAGCTTGTGCTTCCCTATTCTCTCCACAATGAGTAAAGTCGTCTACTTCCAGGTACTTCCATCAGATCCCCTCAACTATATCCTTACAGGAGCAAGGTTTTGCTCTTCCACATTCCAGCTTTTTAGTTCGCCACTGCAAATGGTCCCAAACTGTGAGGCACTTTGTGCAAAAATCCAGTTGTGAAATGGAAAACACAAGGAAAAAATTCATATTACCCTTCATGTGAAACTAAAGATTTTCTTCATTTGTCTATTTTAGCTTATCTCTGAAAGACATGCAGTAGAAATCCTTAATTACTCAGAAAGGTCAGGCTTCAAAATTGTATATTTAATCTGGATTTAAAGGAGCATTTTCCAAACAGATGTGCTGGTATGCAAACACCTGCTGCTTCCTTTCTCCTGAGCATGCCTAATTTTAGTTATGTATTTATTTTTTTCTCCTCTTTGTTCCTGTTATCGTGGTTTCATTTAGGTCTTTCTGATCCTGGACAATGCCTTTGCTCTTTCAACTCCACTAGACCAGTGGAATGTCAAAAGAAACCCTGTGGACTGGTAGGACTGGTAGGACTTTCAGCAGAGCAGATAATTTCTCTTCCTTAGGGGCTGGTCTTTTGGGGCTTGAGGCAAATGGTCGTGGCCCGCTTCATCCTGACCTCATCACTATGCTGATCTCAGCCATACTGCTCCAAATGGAAAACGATGCCAGCGCTATCAGTGCAGGGATTGTCATTAATTGCAACAAGTCCTCGGTTCTGTTTGTGTTGAACTGGCTGCGCTTGATCTCATTCCTCAAGGCAGTCAAACTGGGCTGAAGAAGGAAATTTTTCTCTTTACCAACAGAAGACTAGTGCGATGCAGTAAGTTTTTCATCATTTCTTTCTCGATATATGCCACAAAACTGATCATAAATAGTCTCTGGGTGCAATAAAATTGGGAGCCAGGCTTCTAGAGCAAGAGGGGAGAAGTAGGAATCTGGCAGAGAGTTTGGAGCCATCCCAAATATTGGGTGGTGGGTGGCAGGAAAGTGAAAGCCATCTGGTGGCTCAGATTTCCTGTACAAGGAGGTCCTCTGGTTTTGAAAATGTGGGCCTCAGCTCCTCCGGGAAACAAATGCTTGCAAAATGAAAAAGGAAATGTAATGGTTTGCCTGTGAATTTTGATACGTGATGCAGTAAAAACAGGGTTTCTAATAATGACATTTCTACATTTCTTCATTATGAGTCATGAGTAAACATGACATTTCTGCAATGCCATCTAGATATGTGATCAAAGATTAAAATGGAGCCATTTTAATATTTTAATTATTCCGGCACTGTCAGGCTTCAGAGTCTGTTATGCCAACACCCAGTGCAGAGCAAATAATTTGTAACAAAGAATTTTATCAATTTTAGCTGCTTTTTTCTCCATATGAATTGTGTGTGAACGGGTCATTATTTTCTCAGATTTGCTCATTCTTCAAAATGATCCACAATGAATAATTTATACTAATATTTCTTGTTCTGCAGCTTCTTCGCCACCAGTTTGTAGCTGCCTGGGCTAGTTTTGTCTGAACAAACAAATCACATGGCCTCAGTTCTGCTTCCAGATTGGCTGAGAAGTGCTTTGCTGGGTAGGGTACTCCCATTTAACGAGTTTTATATGTGCTTTCTGCAGATATACCCATTCTCCATTTAAAAATGCTGTTTCCACAAGAACTCTTATGAGTCAATTCATTCATTACAATATTCGTGGGGAGTGAACAGGAGTGCAAACACAGCAAAGAGAATTCAAAGTTTTATCCCAGCAATTATTTTGCTGATTTTCTTTTTTCTTTTTGTTGTTAGTTCTCAGTCCATTCTTACACCCTCTTTGACTAACAGATCTTTGTAACTGGAGGAGCACCAGCAGGTTTATCAAGGTGCAAACATCTTGTGCATTAGTATAAATCAGAAGGGAAGAGCTTTCTTCAACCGTCAGTGACATACAAATTACCGATATTTCAGTCCAGGGCCAGGTGCTCCAAAAGGGTTAGGAAGAGGTTCCCCTATTAGTCCAGTAGTTTCAGGCATTTAACAGTGTACGTCTCATGAAGCATTTGACTTGACAATTGGGAAGCAATCCCAGATAGTTGGGTATCCAACCTATTATCCACCAGAATACCCATCGCATTATCCACCAAACCTAATAATATAATGTGGGTAAGATGTGAGGACAACCCTTTCTTAATATGGTAAACTTAAAGAATTCAGCCCTAACGTAGATCAGCTAAATCCTTCTTTGCTAAATTTGTATGTTTTCTCCCTGCACCTACCTGCAAATCTTGCTTTTCATGCCGCCTGTGGCAATCAGTCCAAATTTCAGATACTCTACCAGTGAGGCAATTTGGCTTGTGTATTCCCTAAACCAAACCATTCACTCATGACCCTTTGTTCTGGAAATAAACTAGCACTTTTATGAAGGACGGAAGATATCAGAGGCAAGTGTCTCCTCCACAGACTGCATAAGCCTTGCTACAGCAAAACCCAGTCTGATTTGTAAATTGGGCAGCCTGAATAATCAATTTTTTCAGCATCTCCTCAGACAGCCATACAGTCCTCAAACTTCCGAGGTCTCACAGGAGTGCTATCCCCCGCCGTCAGGCAAATAAATCCAATATTTATGCTGGAAATGTTCCCTTTGCGGTTCATGTTTGGAAGCAACCCAAAAGCAAAGAGAGATGGGCTCGGAGCAATCTGCTCATCAATTAACATTATTGAATAATTCCTAAATTCCTGGTCTGCCAGAACAGCCACTTGCAGCGTGGCTCTGGCCATAAACCCGAGGGTGAGGGGCGAGGCACGGGGCGGAGGGGAAGGCACAGCTTGCTGCTTCATTTCGACTTCGTACACCACATGGTGCACAGGGGCTCCAGCACGAGCCGAAACGGCTTTAAAGAGCGCCCGTTCTCTGTGAGTCACCGAGGGTGAGTCACGCACACCGACACAGGATCAGAAAGCCTTCCATTTTGCAAATGGTAAGTGATGACGACAGTTAAGCAAGGGAGTCCACTGTGACTCTCCTATTCCAAGATGTGTCATTATAAGCCTGATGGAGCGCCCGCAAAGAAAATACTGTGCTCCAACTGCTTCGTTAGTTGTCCTTTCCTGGATAAAAGGAACATCCATACACATTTTAAGTTTCACCTTCACATTCTTTTATGCTTTCATCCTCAGAGGAGTGACTATGGAAAATGTCTGTAATGCAGCTACATCCATCTATCAGCCTACCTTTCCCTGCTTCATCCCAGTAATAGCCAATACCAGCGGTTATGCAGAGTCCTACAATAGTACCTCCAGGAACAAAAAAACGTGGGTTAGAAAGATTTTTTTTTAAATTACTAAAGAATATTTTTTCATTTTCCATCCTCTACAGATGCCATTTTCTACTGATGAGTACCTCTAAATTTTGCCCTTGAGTCATTATACACACAATGTAAGTATGTAAGATGCTAAAACCAACAGGCCATTCTTCCCACCAGATGGAAAAGTTTCCCTTCAGCACCTACAAAACCATGCATATGTAAATACAAATCTAATTGTATATTAGGTGTGAGTATCTAAGTATATCTGTAAGTGTCTGTAATCAAGTATTTTTTAATCAAAAAAGCATTAAAAAATGCTAAGGTTGACCAGAAAATGAGCAAAGATAAAAAATCAGAATTAGGGTCAGTAACAAGCCTTTATTTGGCTTCTTTCTGCCTATATGCCATGCCACAGTCCTCAATTACATGATCACACCCTATTTTTCTTCAATACCTTCCCCTCAATGAAGAACAGGGCTTATGAAACTGGGCTATTCTTCAGTATTACATTTTATCCTCATCATCCAGTGTGTGGCTTCGTGCACTGTCCAGCTCTGCACTGGATACAAAATCATTGTTTTCCTCTCCCCTTTTACTTGTGGTGGTGTCATAACAGTTGTTTAGATTTTTTGCCATCATTAAGAATTTACCTTCACGATACTTCTGTGAAGAAATGTGAAATCACTGGCTTACATGCATAAAAACTGAGACAGAGATTAATATAAAAATCTCAAATGTATCATTTAATTTGGATTCCCAACTCAAAAACTTACAGACTGATTTTGAGAGTATTTTTCACATTCGCAGTGCTTCCTCTGTTCAGAGCAGAGGTCATCTTGACCTCACGCGTGGCTGTGGGAGGTCTGCAGCTCTAACAACCAGAGCTCTGATCCCAGAAAATCAGGCTCCCTGTGGAAGACCTTTTCTGAAGCAACTTGCCTGTCATCAGATGAAAACTCTGGAAATGAAGCCAGGGTAGAATCAACGCCTGCCTTTGACAGAGGTCTACAGACAACCCTCTTCTTCCCCCACTTTCCTTGTCCCAGGCACGAGACATCTTTTCATTCCCACAATACATAAGCAAGGAGGATGTCTGCCTACAGCCACCACATTGTTCAGATACATCACTGCAGCGCAGGATGTCCTTTGCAATGAACCAGACGTGGGTCCTAAAATGAAAAGTAATGACATCATAGAGACACTGTTATGCAGATTAGGGACTAGAGTATGATTAAATTTGGGGACACAGTGCCTGGCATTTTCTGACATTCTTCTTTTGAGTTCTCAGCCACAATGTAATGCATGTGTCATTGTTCTTGGGCTTATTTGTATGTTTTGCCCAATTCTAACTTCTTTGGTTTACCTTTGTTAGTTTCTTTTAATTTTCTGTCCCTCCCTTACACCTGTGATTTAACAAAGCCAGTTCACAGCATGGAAATCACCACATAAAACAGTTTAGACTTGATGAGGTCCAAACAACTGAGAGGAGAGTCTTTCCATAGACCACGTTTAGCAATGTTAACTTCAGCCATCGGTACTGTTGCAATTTATAGTTCTCCGTTTCAGCTGGGTTGGACTGAAAAACAGAGCATTACCAAAATAAGCAGAGTTTGAAAATCCAGCCCGTCACCATGTATGATTTCTTTTGACAGGATACTATTAAGCCTTTCCATTTTCATCTGCCTGCCTTTATGCAGGGCCCCTCCACCAAGGCATCTGCATTGGAAAGCATGTACTACACACGTAAGGTTTTTTCTCATGCACTCCCTAGGGTAAACACTATGACTGAGAATCTCAAAACAGTCCCACTTGTCTTCATGGCAATGGGGTATCTGAATCCCTTAAGCAGCTTTGACAATCTTGACTTGCAAGTATTATTGTTTGAAAACTATGGCAATCTGCCTTGGTGGTGATATGCGTGATAATGATAAAATGCAACATGTATGCATTGGCCTTTTAACTTAGGCTTGACTGGAGACTTAGCAAACCTATCTTCCAGCAAAACCGATTGCCTGTGAGCACAACAGTGCAAAGGTCGCAGAAGGAGGCCTTCCTACTGTTGAGGTAGGGCCAAGCTAGGATCACAGTCTTTTTATTTGGTTTGTACTAAATTTAAAAAAAAACAAACACAAAACAAAAAAAAAAAACCCAACAATGTGCTTGATGAGTTTAAGATCTACAGGAAAATATTTAATGTTGCACTACAATGAAAGGAATTGGTATGAAGCATAAATGGCAAAGCAGTGAAAAGAACTGACACAAAGCATACTGGCGTGTACAGCAACACCCACACAATCAAAAGCATTCAAGGAAATATAAAAAAAAAAAAATGACTAAAGATCTGACTATGCAAGGGAGTTTCATAGCAAAAGTAATTTCCATCCGCAGCTATCCCAGGGATTTGAATGAGCTGGAATTTCAGGAAAAGGTTGAATCAGTTGGCAAAAAGAAAGAAAAGAAATTAGGGGTAGAAAGAGAACTCAAAAATACAATGAAATACCTCACTCAACTTTTTTAGTTTAACTGTATTTCAGTGCTCATGTTTAGAGGTGCATTTGACCCCAAAACTTTGAATTTGGATGTCTTTAGATTTTGGGGTGCTTCAAAATTAATGAGATATCACAGCCAAGTTTGTATTTGGCCTCGGTCCCAAGCAAAAAAAAACCTAAATCCAATCCTTTCCAAACTTTGGCTATTCAGTTTAATGTCCCAGTTTGGATCCAAATCCAGCATTTCGACTCAGTCTTTACTTATGTCACTTCATATCATGTCACAAAGCAAGCGCATACAGCTGGATGCAATGTAATAACGAGACAAAACATAACGAAGCACAGTGTAACGCACCTCACACAGTAACACTGCAACAGCTACCTTTACAACTTAAACACTCTTCTTTTTTTCCGTGTGATAGGCCTGCTAATTTTACTGTGCACTGAAGATTTTTGGAAATTCAGGGCATAAAATGCAGGAATGCCCAGCAAGCCCCATGTACTTTCATGACAGCATTTGTCTCTTAGTTACAGCAAGGGTAATGTTATCAGCGCCAAGCAACCCGGATGAAAATTATCAATTGGTTACCAAGAAACCTAATGATTTCATCAATAATATTTTACCAGTTACAAAGGTCATTTGGAGAAGTAATGCCACACGAAATGTGCTTGTGAAGTGGGTGATGTGTGGGTGGCTGTTAAGGGTCAACACTTCATTTCTCATTTCTTTAATTGATACTTCTGAATGAGTATTAATTGAGCTGCAATGAGAAGAGTGTGCAGTTTGACAATGCAAGTGACAGGATGGAAGTGCCATTTGCAGAGTGTATATAACCACAGCTAACACCCTCAAAGCGTTAATTCCATTTTATGTCTTTCACATTTAATAGCAAATTTGCCATTTAATCTTTAAGACAGAAGTTACTTATTCTCAATCTACCTCTCACTTGCACTGATATAATCTCATGCCACTCAGACTGGCCTGTGGCATGAAGCACATCACACTTTCAAATCAGGTCCATTTTTTCATTAGCTCATATCCTTCCTGAGATGCCCTCCTTTACAGATGGCTGATCAGCAATCAACACTAGTTTGTTTCAATCAGAAAAGCAGCCGTAACTTCTCATTTAAAGACTGTTCCTGGAGAAGCGCATTAGTCGAAGGCATAAAGCTGGCACTGGGGCAACAGTGACTCTCACAACTGATTTCTTTTTAGGATTTTTTTTAAAGAGATAGACCTCTTTTTACGTGGAGACCTGTTTTTTATTTTAAAACGAAGCATAATGAAATCCATGCCTTCGCATGTTGCAGGGAGCCCTTCACGTAGTGTGGGCAGGTGCCAATAGACTGTAAATCTGAAGAGTGAATACAAAAGGTAGCAAAAGCCCAGGAGGAAGCCAGGGAATAGTTCCCATATGTACGTGCTGACACTTTCTCCCTCTCCGTTCCTCCTCCAGCAATGCAGTGTGTTGCCCTTTGAGCCTACTTGACTGAGGTTAAGCATTTACACTTTTTCAGAGGACAGTCAGTCCACTCAGGGAGATACTGACTTTCATAGCAGGAGACTTCAAAATGATTTCCTCTCTGCTTGGGCAGCTCAAAAACACACGCGCACAGAAGCAAAGGTCAGATGTCATCCAAGTGGCGGGAGAGTGCCAGCTAAACGCTTGGGATATATTTTTATATTGGCCTCAGCTCAGCCTCCAATTCTGCGGGAATCTACTCGGCACCCACAATTCGCTCCAGTGCATTAACCCTGGGTGCAAATGATAGGATTTAGCCTTCCAGGCGCTGACTTCTGGGTGCAGTCAGATAGCTAGATAACTTAATGATATCATTTGCACTCACAGTTAACTGCAGGTAGAAAAGAAACCTGGAGTGGCTGGGAAAAGAGGGAGAGAGAGAGGTCTTTTTTTCCCTCTTCCCCCTCTCCTCAAAATCAGATTTCTTGCATTCAGTGAGGAATTGCTTTTTAGCTTGCAGTCCAGAAAATACAGAGCTGCTCATCGCTTCTTTCCCTGTGGTGGCCATTTGCAGTTGAGTGCATCAGTCTCCTGCTCAGCCTTTTTCCTTCTGTTTGCACGAGCTGGCAATCCGCAGGCTACTCACTTCTCTTTCCTTACTCACTGCTTTCTCCTTCTTCATTTCACACGCATACCTGCTTTTAGATTTGAGTTCATCCCAGTGGTAGCTTTTGCCTATTCCCATCTGCCCCTACCCTTCTGCTTTTTAATCATTGGTTAATTCTGCCTTGCTGCTTTCTTTTTTTTCCGACTGCTGATAATTTTCTGATACCTAGTTACTTCAGCCAGATCGCCTCTTACCCGCTGACACCCATGTTCCTTAAGCCATCTCCTGCATCCCTGACTTTATTCTCCTCTCCCCTCTCCCATTTTGTTATGTGCAACCAGGCTTGCCTTCAAAGAAACTGAGGAGAAAGCTGGCTCCCTGTGCACTTGCCTCCGCTGAGGTTTTATTCAAGCGATTATGTAAGTGTGATGTCACCCACATGTCATCCGCATGTCATCAGCTCATCCATGATTGCAGAGGGATGGCAACGGGCTCAGAAAGGACCTCATCACTAATCGAGGTCTGTGGATGCCAGGAATACACACAGAGCAATTAAATTAATAAAATAATGCTGGTAAAAACAGCGCTGGCAATGGGCACCCTGGAGAGGCAAAGCTTCTCTAACCAGTGGATGTGGACCCACTTTGCATGCCGCCTTCATTTACCATAGGTTCCTGCTACTTTATACCTAAACCAAATGTGAGCTATGTGCAAAGATATTCTGAAACTTAATTACTCCTCCAGTTTAGTATGAAGCCAGGGCTCAGATGGCTGAATTATGCCATTTGGAAAGGACAATTGGTTATTACACTTATCAGATTGTTTGTGACAGGAATGGGTTAATTTTCCTAACCTTTTCTGTTCTTGTTCCACTCGCAGGGTTGTCAAAAGGATGGATAAACGTGTTGCTATTTTCTGGTTTTGTTTCAGTGTCTATCATGAGAGTGGACCAATTTCATACCATTTGCTGCTTTCATTACTGTCTCAGGGTTGTCACAAGAATTGATAAATTTCAGACTGTTTTTCTTGTCCTCATTACAATCTTAAGGTTGTCATGAGAATGAATTGATTTTGTGCCATTTTCTGTTCTCATTACAGTCTTTGTCATGAGAATGGCTTCATTTGGGGCCATTTTTGTTCCTGTTACTTACAATCTTTTGTCACAAGAACAGGGATTATTTGACGAAAATGAGAAGACAGCATCTCAGACACTGAGATTCAGGGATAACTTGTTCTTGTGACAGAGATCATAACGAGGACAGAAAGCAGTACAGAATGTATCCATTCTCGGGATGATTTTAAAGGTTGTGATTTTGTGACCCTGATTGTGCCAACTGACTTCACCAGGAGATTTTACCACTTTCATTGTAGCAACCACTACTTCATTCACTCTGCTGGTAGATTTCTCCCTACTCAGCAAGAGAAAATATATTTATACAGAGGCTAGCAGAAGAATTATAGATGAACGACACTGAAAAATTTCAGGATAGGCTTTGGTATCCACAGGGCTCAGACCTCAGGAACACACATTTCGAACTCCACCTGGGACTTTACGTGCTTTTCACAGGACCCAGCTAGGAGTCACCACAATGAAGGCTATCGTTGAGTACAGTCGTGCACTTTGGAGGGTTAAATACACAGCAGAGATGTGTTTTTGAGTGTCTGGCTGATTTTTGGTTTGCCTAAACTGCCTGTGTAGCCAGCTTGGTCTGGGAGCTCTGGGACTCCGAGTTCAAATGAAGGTAAACTAGTGACTACAAACGAGCGCCTGCAACTCAGCTAAGAATGAGTTACTGCAAATGAAAGGGCAGAAGTTAGAGATCAAGGCATGTACAACATCCAGGGCCCAGAAAACCTAGAAGTAATTATTGCGTTCTTGAAGGTGATCAAAGAGAAGCAGCAGGAAATGCTAAATAAAGCAGAGACTCTTACAGCACGTCGGGAGGGGGTGGGAATGAAATAGGCATCACAGTGAGATCGAAGCTATGGACCGGGGAAACGAGAAAGTAGTTGCAGAGGAGGGACGGACGAAACTAGAGAAGAAGCTACAGCAGAAGAGAGGAGAGAACGCTAAGGCACAGCCAAATGCTCAGAAATACTCGGGTTTGGTTTGTGCAAGGCAAAGAACTGAAAGGAAGGACAAGAGAAGAAAGAGAAAACTGAAGAAGAGAAAGACTTTTCTCCATGATGGGTTGGACAGGGAAGCCCCAAAGAGGGCACGCGTGTCTGCCAGCCACATTTTCGGTAATGGTAAGCAAGTGGCGACCTACTGCCTTGAAAGACCTTGCATTAACTGCCTTAGGGCTTGCCAGCTTTTCTTTTGCAGCAGCTAAGATTTTATTCCTGAGTTTAGACTCCTGGTTCATTCAGAAACTGAATGCAGGATGGATGCATGCGATTTCCTTCGACAGGCCTCCCGAGATGAAATCCAAAGGAGAGGAAATGGTGAATTGGGAGCCAGTGCCATAAGGAGGATTCAGGCTGTGAAGCAGCCCAAAAGGAGGCCATGCTAACTAGAATACACCACTGGAACTGCTTGGATAATTGTCCTGCAAAGCTGTCTGGGAAACCATCAGAAAATCCATCTGAAAATAAGTGTACCGGAGCAGTGAAAGAGATCACCAGTAAAAGGAAAGTGAGGGGGATGGACATTTCCCACTGGCTAAGTAAAATAAAGCAGGAATGCTGCAATAAATAGACCCAACAGATGACCCCTGGTATTTCCTGGGCCAATTTCTGTGAATGTTTTATTGATCTTTTACATTCTCATTTGACCATCAGAGCCTATGATCCTTTACTTTGTCTGTCCCGTACCTTCCCCCCTGGCCCCACATTTACCATATGTACCTAATCTCACTGCTCTGTCTACCATCTGCCATTGTTTGAAGTATATGGGAATACAAGTTTAATCATAAAAATGGTGGCCCTGGCTGTGTATACTACATGAATGTTCAACTTTCACAAGATGAAGTGACCTCCAAGTGGCTTACCGCTTTTCATTAATTTCTCTGTATAATTGAACATTTTTCGGCATCTCATTTAACAAACTGTTAAGCTCCTTATTGCACAGAAGGGCCATGTGATGTGCAGGGATTCTGAAATGCTCCCCCTCATTCACAGTTCTCCTACTAATATCCTGGGCATTATTAGTAGTTCACAAAGCCAGCACATTTTCTTTTTGATAAGTGTCCCTGTTCTGCCCTCCTTTGTCCACCTCCAAATGCCGCCTAGTACTTACAAAGAATAAAACCCTGCTGCCTAACTAGCCTGGTGCTCTGGATTGCTACCCCTAGTCACTCGGTTGCCTGTGAGGGGATGTACTTATATCAATGAAAGATAAATCCCAGCTAGAAATACAGGTCCCTGACAACCTAATCACTGAAACCCTGTCAAGTAACCCCTAATTTTAAAGTGAGTGGTTAATTCCCAGCAAATTGATTTATGCACTGTTTGAGGTTTGGCGAGTTGTGTTGTTCATCTGTTATTACCAGGAATTCAGCTCAGCCTATTCATTTAGACCACTGACACAACACAGTGCATCTCCCAAGAAAATTTCCTTTGTCAGCACATCTAGAATTTGCTAATTAAATCAACAATGACATTATTCACTTTCTGAAAAAAGCAACTTCTCTCTCTTGCCCCCCTTAATACACATGTGTGTGCATAAACATGCACACACACAAGCAGAGTTTTTAACCATCATTTGTAAATGCGTTCAGCCCGAAACTTTGAATGATCTTTATTAACTACTTCAGTCAGCTCTAGATCATCTGCTCGCCTCAGTAGACATGTACTGTCCACATGCCTATAAACTCAGTAACCTCTAAAGTGAGTGTTCATCTGTGTGTGAATGCGCGTGTGCATGTGGCAAGAGTGGGGGCCATATGACGCTCACAAGCAATCGTGAGTCTTACTTCTTCGGAGCACACCCTGAAGTGTGAATTTCATTCAAATGATAGGGTTGGCCGGCAAGTTCTTTTCTCGTCTGTGTTATTGCAGCAGAAGTGAATTCAAAACACCAGAGAAGACAGATTGTCCCCCAAGCCCTATAATTATGGGTCCATAATATCACTGCAACTCTTTGTACTATTTAAGGTGCAGAGAATAAAAGAACATTGAAATTAACCTTTTTTGAGCATTCAGTAATTTTTCAAAGAATGGTTCTTCCCTTGAGAGGTTAAAAACCGCCAAATAAGTGACCAAAAAAACCTATCTATGCTTAGACTTCTGCTTCTGTAGGTGTCGGGTGAATATGTATCTATGCGTATATGTACCCTGGGAAAGGCCCTTGGAGGTGCTTGGGACACTGTTCGCCTTACAGGGCCACATTAATTTCATAGTACATTCCCCTAGGTGTGCTGTATGGCTTTTACCCCCATGATAAATCCCACATTTCCCCAGCTGCTCTGTAGCATACCCATATGTGGCCATGCTATACAGACGATTGGCTTTTCACAGCTTGGATGTGAAGAAAAGTATCGGTGGTGCTCTATCATCTCCAGCTCAAAAAGGTATTGTTGGGTAATGACTGTGTGGCCTGTGGTATCACTTCACCTCTGTGATGGGTGCATTATCCCTCATCACCAGACCAGGACATGTCCATCCTTCCAAGGGAAAAAACAAGAAGATGACAAGGAAATGGGAAGTTGTTTAAAAATGAAACGTCTCTATCCCTCTGATCCATGCATAAACCAGAGTGTGGAAACTTATCACCATTACCCTCAACCCCTAACCTCAGGATAGCAGCTGTCTTTTTATCCTTCTGAAGAGTCAGTTAAAACTGAATTTCACTTTTCAAGAGAAACTGACCCTCAGTAGGCCTCAGAAAAATAAAACCAAAAAGAAACACCTAGACACCATGCCATAACCTTCCTTTTCAAAGGCAGGTTGCCCTGCATACAGTCTTGTTGTATGCCTGCTGTTTTCTGGCTGGCAAAGACTTTCCAGCATCACTATTTATGACTGCCCCATATATGTCACTATTGAGGCATAAGTGATGCATGGTACCATCCCTTCCAAGCAGGTCTTGAGGTAACATCTCCTTAATCAAATCCAAAGTATCCTTGATTTTTTTCATTCTATTTAATTCTGTTTATTGAAGCCATTTAATACCCTTGTTTAGTCAAATACAGTCCTGATGTATGCTCTTGGCCCGCTGTGGAAAGGTTACAGCATTTCATGCTTTCATTCTTCATATCTGAAGCAGCCGTGCAGTTTTTCCACCAACTCATTGCTTGCTAATGAACTTTTTTTTTTTTTAAGCAGCCTGTCATTTTGTTTAATGTTGCAAAATAAGGCAGTCTTTAAGTGGGATCTGATTTTGCTAAGAGATGTCTAAACTTAAGTGAGATAATGGATGTAACAAAATACCACCAAATATGACAGCTTTGTTCTGCCAATGTAATTTGCTGATTCTGGAAACCAAACGCAGAACAGTCTGTGCCAGTCTTAGAAAAGAGGCTTGTTTGACAGATATAGACCTGCTTAAATATCAGCATACACTACATTAAATAGCAGACTTCTGCATTCATTTGTGGGTTTTAGTCACTTGTCATAACAAGGGGGTTTTATTTTATTTGAAATGCCTCATTGTTCCTATCACTCTGGTGCCCAAGTGCAGTTGGCTGAGGTTTTTTTTCCCCTACCTAAAGGTGAAAGGTGATGTTACTTGACGGAGTCACCAAACTCCTCTAATTATAATAGTGTTAAAAATCAAAACTACCTCTTCATTCATTTCAGAAGAAAAAAGGTTTCTATCTGCTGTGTTGTGGAGAAACCTTGGGTTGGACTTGGTCATGTCCTTCCCACAGTTGAAGAAAAATGTGTACGTTTGATAAGAAAGTTCTAGGAGCACAAACTGTTCAGATACTGCTGGTTTTCTCTTGTTGACCACATGCCATTAAGACATGCCCTTAGGACCATGAGGCAGAGCCATCAGTATTTCCTGGTAGTCAGACTCTCAGTGCTCTACAACAGTATTTGTGTGTAGTTCAGATTCAGAGTTTTAAAGTATATGACCAAAAGCTATTGGATTTACCATGCTTCTACATTCATTTGGATTTTTTAATATCCCTCAACACATACATATATATAGACATAGAAGGCTATCTTCTGTTTACTTCCTATTGACACTTACACATTTATCAGACTTATTTCACCTTACCTTAGACCTTCTGTCTTCCACAGTCCCTTCCTCCTCTCTGCAGTTCTTCCATATTACTTTTTTACACTCTCCATTTTTCATATTTAAAGTTTTAAGATGTTTGGACCTTGGTTTTTAACAGTAACGTATTTCTTCACTTAAACATTGGTATATCTTGGTAAGGTCCTTGTGCCTTTCTACGTGCCGATTCTGACACTTTCAAGTAAAATTAACTGTAATTGTCACATGTTACATGTAGCCAATATTTCTGCAGTAAATTCTGCCCAGGAATGTGATGTTGGCAACCCTTTCTGCTGCAAAAGAGGTGTGTTCAAAATGATCACCCATGTTATGACTCTCCTGCACTCAGACCAGCCTTATGCGAGTTTGCCTTCAGACGCTTAGGATCAGAACATCAGATGATGATATTTTTTAGATCAACAAAAATTAATGGTGCTATGACATTTCATCTCATCGGAGGATATGAATCTAAATGTGCAGTCCTGACCCCACTGAAATGAAAAGGAATTTTGCCACAGACCTGAATTTCACTTTAACTCTGTTCTTACTTATATGGATTAAACTCCGTGAAATTATAGTTTTTTAATTTATTTGAATCAATCTACTTACAAGTCTGTTATTTTAATAGCAAATAAAGCTATTTTTAGGTTAAAGGAGTGATTTGTGGGGCAAAACTATATAATAATTAAAAGAAAAGACTAAAGTAAATCTACCCCTCAATTCAGAGTTGTATCCCTCAATCCAGAAAATATCTTTCCCATTCTGGTGTACAGCAGATATTTCTGGTTGTGTTACTAGGCTTACTTTGCAAGTATATGATATTTTAAATGCAAATGAATAAAGCAACTGAGCCAAGACCTCTTCAGAAAACCAAGTTAGTACCACTCTTCTCTTTCCCTATCCCACTAAGACTCATGTACTGTAGAGTCAGTGGCTTATTCATGCCACTTCTTTCAATCACATAGCAGAGGGAATCAAGAGACCCTCCCTTGGACTGCTGAGGCTATTTAACTGTCCTCTATCTCATTATGGAGCTGAAAAGTCCCAAAAGGCTGAATACAGAATCACAATTCTGGCCACAGTAGTCTCTGGAGACCCTGTTATTTCTTCCCAAATGGGTAGGACATGTGAGGTTTACTAATTCTCTTCATGAACCTGACAATGTCAAGCACCCTGCAACCAGCAGAGCCCTATCTGTGCAAAAGCAGCGGTGAGACTGCGCAGTTCGGGCAGCTACGGCACGGAGGAATGAGACCCCGGCGCAAGTCTCGTTTGCCTCCCGGAGAAGTGACGGTGAAATACAATCCAGGTCCCTTGCGCTAATCTACAAACATGTATTACCGGGAGGGCAGGATGGTGGGTGCAGGGTGGAGGGAGAGGGCTTGCCTGTAAAGAGCAGACCCTAAAATCAGTGAGGTTTGCACACCGCAGGTGTTAAACTGAAGGAGGGAGTGGGATCTGAAAACTAAGCACTTTAAGTACTGTGTCCTCTGACAAGAACAGCTATTCAGGTTAGATATTGATAGCATGCCTATATTTATAGCTACTGCTAAATGACCCAAGATGGATCATTTTCGTTGATAAAGAGAAACCTTGTCATTTTACACATTTTAGCAAAATTGCAAATTGCTGGTAATCTAGCAATGAGATTTCTTACTTCAGTTTAAACCAGTAAACCTCTCATTCTGCTTACAAATTTCCTCTGCCTCAAAGACCTAACATAGAGCATCTTTATTATTATTTAAGCATGAGCAAAGCATATTTTTATGAAATCTCAGTTTCTTCTGAAAAGATTTCCTGGAAGTTTTGACTCTCATCCTTTTAGGAGGGGGGAAGAAAAGTCTGACTTGACACAGCTCAGAACATCTCTGAAGGTCAATTTATTATTGTCCTTGTAGGAGCCTGTAGGCAAATTCAGTGCTGGGATATTTTCCTCAAGCTGGTTGGACTGACAAATCCTGGGATTTTTTGGTTCATATTTAACTTGAGCAGTGACAACAAAACACAACTGCTTTAGTTTAAGCATTCATGTCTTCAGCACCCACAAACCATGCACATGCAAAAATAAAGTTGACTCCACATGCAAAATTCTTAGGTTTAGTTCCCACTAGTTTTCTCGTAGATTAATCTGGCAGAAGGAGAGATAGTGGAGAAGATCCATATTATTTTTCCATTGGACACTAATTTTGACTATTAAAACAGCAAAATCTAAGCATTAGGTAACATCTACTGATTAGTGACTGAAAAGCAAGTCCCACAGACAGATAAAAAGGTGATTAGTGAGATCTTCACCTGTATTTTCCAAAGGGTCCCAGAAGCCTAGCAGCATTACAGGTCTCTGACACAGATGGAAATTTGCTACTCAAAATCCTAGGGGGAAGAAAATGCACTTTATTACTAAAACCATTCAAAACAATCCATTTTTTCTGAAGGCCAAAACTGAGAGAAGCTATTTAAAGTGAATTTAATGTGACTTCCGCTGTAGAGGATGGGAAGCCAAAAGGAGAAGTTAAAAAAAAAAAATCATACTGCATGACAGGAGTCAGAGAACCACCCACTCATCTGGGCAAGCCAGAGAAGTGTGCAGGAGACACAGCTGCCAGATAAAATACATTACAAACCAAACGAGATCCAAAACACTGATGATCCCAACCATCAGCAGAAACAGGAGAACCAGGAGAATTTAACTACATCTGCAGAGAGTCCAAACCTGACTGGGCTGGCTACTCAGGTCAAATAAGCACAAGATCATGACCAGGAACCCAAGCAAAATAGCAGAAGCTGAATTCCAGTATTCTTACTCACGCCAAGTAGTTCTTATTATACAAATTATCCCATTGACTTAATCAAGGCTACATGAGTCATAAAGTCCTATGCAGAATAAATTGAGGCTCTAGATTTGGGTCCCGAGTGGGATAATTTCCTTTCAAACTCTGTCTGAACACAGAGCTGGAGAAAAGACGGATGACACAAACAGGGCCACAGGGTAAGGGTGGACATTGAGCTGAGAGCCACATAATAGAGCTCAAGATCAACCCAAAACAAAGCCCTCCCCACACCTTCTTGGGACAAGGGGGATCTCCTGTGTTTCCCCTCACCTGTAGAGCTGTTTCAGAGACATCATTGGACACAATGGGCAGGAAGCCTCCTCCCTCACCACCTGCAAAAGCAGAGATTTCTGCTAACATGGCACTCCTGGTGATCTAGCAGAGCTGTGTTGCTGCTGTGTGAAGTCATAGATAGGGAGGATGAAGGGAATAGCCCAGACCTGGAATAGAGGTTCTCCTAGCTCTTGGCTGGCCAACAGCCTTGGATGGGTACCTCAACTCAGCACAGCTGCAGGAAACCCTGTAAGTGCTGCAGCCCCACCAGCCAGAGGTTTTGCCAAGAACAGCCACCATCAGAAAGCTTGTTGGGACTGCATACAAAGTCTCCTAGGCCTCATACTGGGAGCTACCTGCATGCTAAAGTATAGAGAAGATACAAAGACAAGAGGCTGTCATAACTTTTGTCCTACACACACCACCAGATCAGCAAGGCTGTTTCCTCCATGCTGAACCCCACTGGGTTTTACATAGCCTTTTCACACTGTTAGCCAGTGTGCATCTCTGTGGGTCCTGCACCAAATACATTGGTGCTGTAGGATGGCTATTTGTTCATCCTCAAAGGCAGATAAGCAAATGTTTTAATACTTTGCTGTATGGGGGTCTAAAACTTGACTGAGGTCGTGAATGTTATTGTATCATTACCAGAGGGAGTTTGATTCATTAAGACTGAAGGATGGTACCAGTAAGGATTCCTCTTGAAGCTCACAGAAAAGAGCTTACAGAAAAGTCTCCTCTCTTAATTAAAACACCCATGTGTAGTTCATTTTTGTTCAACACATAGCTATATAAACGATCAGTCCTCAAACGACGTTTTAGTCTTCATTCAAGCTTTCTTTTCTCCGAAGACTCGGAGACAGGTTTGTGACCTACAGACCACTTTGCAAATACAAGGTTTTTGGTTGCTGCAACCTTTCCAGTTCAGCATTTCCAGCATGACTCCCAGGGGACGACGGGAGCGCTCTCCTCACCAGACCCGGGGTCTTCAGCTCCGGCCTCGAGAGGTGGCCGTGCAAGCCGTGCATCTGCGCTGAATGCAGTGGGCGGTAAAGGTCAATAATATTTCATCCATACTTGAAGAAGAGAATCAGGGCAATTTTGGAATACTTTGCAGCTGGGTACTCTTTGGGTTTGGCATAGGTATTCAGAAAGATAAACAGAATAAACTTTGAACCATGTTCTTACTTTGATGCTTCTTCTTATGCTTCAATATGTTACAGTACTGTCTGTCTTTTTTTTTCTGCAAAAGTTTCACATATGTTGGAAAAGGGTGGTTGGTAACACTGGGCTCCCAAAGGGTTGTGAGAGACCTCTATTCTAGTCACCTTAACCTAATTTTTGCATTACACTTGCCACTTTGACCCTGACGGAGCGCAGGAATGGATGATCAAGGTTACTTCGCCATAGTGCAAACACTGTAGTTTGTCACAAACATAAAATAAGGTGACCCCTGAGATAGTAGGGCTGCAATTCAACGACTCTCCTGTTTGTCCTAGTTAATGAGGAATAAAACATATTAGCCTGTAATGGAGAGAATTTTGGTAACCTTCCTTTGGGAGATACCCAGAGTGAATGTCCTTTAGCAGTTCAGTAAAAAAGGCTTATAAACATGGTTTTTCTAAGCCTGTGTACACAATAGGGGAAGTCACATAATAGAAATGGATTATTCAGAAAAATGTTTTGCTGAAAACTTGATAAAAAATGTTTTGGTCCCGTGGCAGATAGCTTAGTTACAAAAGAGGAAAAGAGGCTGCTCACTACTTACAGCCCCTTATCTAGCAGATCTTATCAAGACTTCAGTTCAGCCCTCACAGCACGGAAAGCAAGAAGGAAGAGCTTCGCAGGCACAGTTACATGCCTCAACTTTCGACCCTTGAGCCTGAAAGTGTCTCGCTCGGGGGAGTCCCGAGCAGTTTCATTCAACACTGGTAAAAATAATCATTGCCATTATTAGCAATGCGACAATTTCCCAGCAAGAAGGGAATTCCAGTTGGCAAGGAGTGCAGTAACCGGACCTGCATCGTGCAGCACACGCAGACGTCCCTGCAAAGGAGGTGGGAGATTTCCCCTCACCTTTGCTTCCTTGCAATGGTGCCCGGTTTTCCCAGGGAGCCCAGCACTCAGCAATCCTGACTCCAAACTATCCCCGACCTGGCCCTTGGAGCCTGCTTGGCATGGGCTATGAGCTATTTCTATAGCTGGCTGCAATCTTCATTGAATAAACGAGGCAGATAGATACCCTTTTAATGAATGAAACACATTCCCTTTTATTATAGCAGCTCAGGCAAAAAAATGGGGGCGGAGAGAGTTCTAATAATTCAGGTATGATTAAAAAGAGAATATTTACTGGCTTGTAGGCCTTGGGGAGAAAAAAACAACACAGCAGCACAGTTTCTATATACATCCCTAGGGAAAAGTTCAAGAAATAAGAAAATGCATATAACCATTGTTCCTGTGCATTATGCAAGCTTTAAAAAAAATAGATAGGGCTGAGTTTCAGAGTATCAGGAAAAGTATTTGGGCTGCATTTAAGTGAGAAGGATTAGCTTGCATGATGTTGATTTATAAATGGCAACAACCAATCCCTTATATTCTCTCCTGCAGTCATCTCTCCTGCACAGTAATTCCCAATGTTCCCTTTTGAAAGCCCTTGATACTCAGTTAGCCCCGAGGTATAATGTTTGATAATATAACTACTGCTTCTGTCACTGCGTTTTGTACAAACGCATTATATGTGGCCCAGAATGGTAAAGATTTATGTATGGGTATGGAAAATAAAAATCAGCATTGATTAAAAGCCCCAGATAGACCATCCAATCCCGCCCAGAGAACATCAGTTATTTTGCATTTTGACGTGGCGATTGATAACTCATAAATGCAAGCAGGAATGACAAATGCGGATGGAAACTGGCTTTGACAAAAACGATAACAGTATCAGTCTCGAGGGGCGATGGAGGTATAAGCAGGAGCTGTTTAAAATATTTAATCATTTTATGAAGGCTGCAAGATGTTGTTTGACCCTGAAGGAGTGTGAATGTCACATGGATCAGAAATTGCCAAGTCTTTGAAGTGAAATAAAAAAAATGGTGTTATTATAGATCCTTCTTGACATCCTATCATTTTTGTATAGGATTAAAAATATGTATACAAAGCTCTAGATAAAGGACTCCAGCAAAAGATGTCTTGGTTGAAGGGGAAAAAAAAGTAAAGACATACTGTTGTGAATTTTTACTTCAAAATCCCAAAGCGTCTCTTTTATATTCTTCTGGAACGGCATGAATAGAACCAGCAGCCCCCTAGTAAAAAGGCTCCTTTGGTTTTTAACTACAGGGTAAATTACGCTTTACTTTTGTTACCTTGGGTCTGACTTTTGGTCTTCAAAGAAAATCTTTTTTTTTTTCCCCTTGTACTCAACTGAGCGACGGGTATTGTGTGTGAACGTATATAAGTATATCCATGTGACCCCTAGCTGTAAGACTACATTAAATATATTTATTTTATTATATACATGCACAAAGGTATGCAGTGTGCAAGGTGTGGGATTTTTTTTTATGGGAGAGGAAGGAACTGGCAACTCAGCAGTGAATTGATACACTTAATTCTTATCTACATTTGTGTTTTCAAATTTTCCAGGTCTTCCAGAAGACCTGGAATCTAACCAGTCAAGAAAAAGTACCAAAGCCACAAGTAAATTCTGAGTGAATATTCCCATATGAATGAGGATTAGTTTATGTTTCACTGTGGTATATCAGCAGATGAAATATTACACTGTATATTTTCCCTTTATCTGGTGTATTTCTTCCCTCCCTCCCTCTTCCATACCTTCCTCTCCCCCTTAAGTCACTGGTTTTTGCTTTATTTTATTATTCGAATTTTGTTTAGTCAGGGGCATGTGGGTATTTAGGAGGACATTTATTTTAAGGGGGGATTTCTGAAAACCATGCTTCTTTTAGGATCTGGTTTTGTCTTGTCCTTGAAATATGCTTTTTCGTTTCTCTCCAGTTTGGCCTGTTCCATATATTTCTTCAGGGCAATTAATCATTTAGACTCAACATATAATTTGTTTATTCAGTAGTTGTATATATGCAACCTTTCTTTTCTTCCCTCCCATTAAAGGTTTTGCTTTCCTATCACAGAGGTTTTCACCAAACCTCTGTTTTATGCCTTTTCTCTAATATTCACTGCTAGAAGCGTGCAAAGATCTCACTTGCTTTGTATTAAGTTACCCTCGCCCTGCCCAGACCACTAGGAAATTACACATATTCAACTTCACAACAGACCGCTCACGGTACAGTGCGGTCACAGCTCTTTGTGTATCCTGCACGAGCTGATCCTTTTATTTGCTTAGGATAGCACAGATGCTTTGTTCCTCGCCGTAGAAGGGATTCTGCCTATTCTCATTTACATGTCCCATTGATTTCAGCTAAGTACATACAGTACATGGTATTGCAGCGAGGACCGTTGGAAATATCTCTGTTATTGCAGCACGCTGCACACTCTGCAGCAAATCTGCACCACAATAAACCCCTTCCTGCAGCATCGAGAGATCCTCAAACAGCAGCAGGAGGGAAATGCCTGATGGTGTCCTGAGTGATACGTTACATTTGACTGTCACTTCTGGTCTGCCTGCTGGAGCTGCTCAATCCCGGTTATTTATTAAAGAAATTTCAGGGTCTTTTTCTTTTTTTTCTCCCGTTCTTATGAATTCCAGACCTTTTCCTCCTCTGTTCACAAACGAGCTCCCCTCTGAAGTCTGAATGACAAGCCGAACTTCGTGATCTTAACATAGATCCTTACAACACACGGCTTTTTGAATACTTCCATAGGATTATTTCATGCTGACGGACAATGCCAGAAAGGACGTATGCTTTTGTTGCCATTTTACTTGCACACCTTCCCCCAGTACGTCCCAGTCATTTCCAGGACCATTGATTTTAATTTGCCATCTCCTGGAAACAACAGGAGAGCACTCCTTTCGGAGGGGACTGAATTTATCCCACAACACTTGCCTCTATTTTAAACTAATATAATTCCTCTCTGCCTTTTTTTTTCCCCCCCGTCACTGTAAGAGGGGCTGTCTTTCTAATGACACAAGTAGATGTGGTACTTGCCAAGGGGAGCAAAGTATTAGGAGCAGAAAAATGTTTACTGACATTTCACCACGTGAGTGGCTTCGGGATGACACGGGGAGCGCTCGCTCTGGCAGCAAAATCCCCGTGCCAGGTCCTTGCTGCAGACAGGATATTTCCCGTCCGGGCCGATACGCAGCAGGGCTGTGATTGACGCCTCAATGTCACCTCCAGCTTCGAGCCCATTTGCAGCTGCGGGTGCAGGCAGTGGCGGGTCAGCTCCCCTCTTGGAGGAGAGAGCAAAGCCCAGCTTGCCCGGCCCGCAAGCGGGTAAATTCGGCTCCCCTGAATTCCTCGCAGCTCTGACTCTGGTTCAGACGTGTGTACTTTTTAAATACAAACACAAATGGAAACCATGCATAGGCGAGCCATTTTCTATAGCCACAGCCTCTGAGTTAGACATCTAGCTGCTTTTAATTGGAACCGTAAGTCATTCAAGCGTCAAAATAAATGCTGGTCAGAAAGTAGCAGCCAATTTTATAAACCGGATCCATTAAATGGACCTTGCATGCATTTAGCTATCTCTGCATCCACCACAAATGAGAAATTTTTGTGCCTACAGTATGGAAGTTAATTCTACTATTGACCTTTCTACAGTCGTCCCACCTTCCCTGCCTGCCTTCTCCCAGAGCCTGTCGTTCTCTGTTTTCACACTCACGTGGGATGGCACTTTGGGTTGCCTGTTTTATTTGCCCCAAAATGCAAATTTAGGTCAACCACGGCACTCAGGAATTCATGATGTGGATGAATGTGTGCTCCTCACCTTTTTAAAAAAGGTCATTTTTTAAAATTTTACTCTGATGTTTTTGAATCTTTAACAGCTAAGGAATGACAAGCTTCCCTTGAAGGTACCCTTTATTTCAGAATGGACCAAATCTTACACAGAGAATGATTAAAAGTTAAAGATATTGATAATGAGATGTTTTGTTTAACTAAGAACATTTTATTTCATGATGAAAGATTTTCATATCAACAGAAAAATTGAAAACTAAATTAATTTAGGGTAAACCAAACTGATCTGCTTTTGTGACCTTTCCATAACCTGTCAGCAACCTGTAATGGCCATTTTCCTTACATTTCTCCTCCCCAAACCTTCAACTCCTTTCCTCCCTGGGGATTTCTTTCATGCTATTCTCTAAACCTGCTTGTTTGCCTCTTGTCCTATTCCTCCCTCAACTCATCCCATAGGATGCTTAGTTTGGAAACCTTTCCAGTATGAATAGGAAAACAATCTATATCATTTTGGGAGATGGGAGTAATGTCCTGGTAGCTTGGTACAACGGTTGTGTCATATGTATCATTATTAAACAATAAGCTTCTTGTGCCTTCTTCTGTGCTCTGTGGTGATTTGCTGAAGCTGCATCATATAAACCAAACGGCGAGAGTTTGGTCAGTGCATTTAATTCACACTTGTTTCTTTGACTATCATTTGTTTATCAGGCAAAGACTGGTAAACAGTCTTAATCAAAATGAGGAAAATGAAATCCCCACTAATTAGGGAGATCTCAGCACTTGCTAGATCTTTTCAAAGATGAAGAGGTTAATCATTTGCAGTCAGACAGTAAGAAATGAACCTCTTGTCTCTTCCTTCATCCTCTATGCAGTTCCTCCATTTCAACATCCTTGTTACTAAATCTGAGACAATGTGTAATTATACAGAAGGAAATCTCTCTAGAGTATAGCTGAAGTTGCTTAAATTGTGCTGATTTACAAAGATGAAGGATTTTTATTTTTTCCCCCAACTAGAAAAAAAAATTACCTTTTTTTCATAATGGCAAACAACCTCCTGCAAAGTCAACTCCTTTTCTGAAAGTCATTGCTAGTTTTATAATTTCTGAGTCATTAGATAACAGATAGAACTCCACACTTAGTGGTTTCAAATGTTTATGGTCTGCAATTCATTCTTAATGAGCTCTCTCCATGTCTTTATTCTTCTTCACACCCTCCTGCTGGGAAATGTCTTACTCTGCCTTGGCTTTTGTTAATGATTCCACAATCATTTCAGAGCCATTTCTTCTGCCTTATGTAATTCTGACACCGCATAAGAGCCTGGCTCTGCAGCCTCACAGTTGGAAATGTAACCTTTAATGTATTAATTTCTCTTGCTCAAAACAATTTAACCTCTGTCTTGGTTTTGTGATTGCTAAGTGTTCCAATTAAATGCCTCTTTCATTTTTTGTCCTGGAGGGCTTGATCTTACCAGTATTATGTTTAACATACCCTACCTAGCAAATGATGAGCACTCCAGGGTCCCCTCAAGTGTTCTTTATCAATCCATTATCTATCTCATGAGTGTCTGTCACATTTTCAAAACAACAACAACAGAAGAGATTAATTAAACTAGTTTTAAACACTAAATAACAAAACCCACTACAAGTGGAAACAAATAATTACAAAGCAGGAGAAGGAGTAATCCAGGAGGAATAAATGCACTTCCCCCTAGTCCCCCTGATCAATAGTAACCCGTGAATGCTATTTAAATGCTGAATCTTCCACATCGGGATGCAGCCAGGATCAGGAGTTGTAAGAACGTGAAAATTAATCACAGTAACAAAAAGTCTCTGTGCGCTTGTCTTTTTTTATTTCACCACCTGGCACTTAACAAAAAACATGCCCAGCAAGTTCTGAGGATTGCTGGAGAGGTTTTGCACCAGCATCCAGCGAGAAAACATCTTTTTGAACAGAAAGAGGGAGTAGGAGCAGGGGGAAGGTGGAAGGATTGGAAAAATATCCTCAGGCAGGTCACTATCCCTAGCACTGTCATTAGTAAACGGGATCACGACTAGTCTGCTGCCAGCTGCTTTAATGGTAAAATTCCATGTTTTCTCAGTTTCCTCCTAATGCCTTTTTGCCCAAAGTCAAACTGATTTTGACCACCAGCCTTATCACATCAGCTATTAAGAGGTTTGTATAAAGTAACTGAGAGAGTGATAGAATAAGGCTTCAGTCGAGCCTGTGCCTGTTTATTCCCAACTAATATCAAAGTGCTGCCTACGTCTACCTGGACTCAAAATGCTGCACGAGCGCCTCGATAGCAGAGGTGGCAGCAGCAGCAGGCAGTTTTGTGTCGGTAGTGCTGGGGGCCATGCTCAGGCTGCCTACTGGCGGGGGTTAACTGCTGCCATCACAGCTGCCACGTCCAAATTCGGGTCAGCAGCGAGCACTTCAGGTGACCTGCCATCCAGGGCTGCCACTCCCCAGGTCCCTCCATAGGCAGGCAAATGAAGTAACAGTAAGTAAAGCTTACGCCAGGCATCTGAGGCAGAGGGGATGCGGCTCATGGTCTCCAGCGCTGTTTGCTGACGCTCGCGGCCGTAATTCCAAGTACTTCTCAGACAAATGAAATTGTTATTAGCGTGCCGTGTTTTACAGGCGTTATCTGAAAGTGGGAAAGGAAACAAGTCATAAGGAACAATTTCAAAGCTAATGCCATGCGCTCGGTCACGATTTGTTTTCCAGCCAGCCATCCTCAGGGGTACTTCAACAGCAGCCCAGTGAGAACCACACTGCAAGTGCAGCCTGTCCTTCTTGCTCTTTCAGAAGCACTTTCTGGAGTCCAGATGCAGGAGAAATAGCTTTGGTATGTTTCTTAACATTAGAGACAAAAGTGTCTTTCTCTCTCTGCACCCCCCCTCCCACATAAGCAGCTGGTCTGAGAGTGGTTATTGTTTTCTAATTTCCCCCTCTTGCTTACAAACTTCAAAAGCTGTACTCGAGGCCACGTGCTTTAACTCTGCACTTTTCACAGTAGGGTGTTGGTCTGAGAGCTCAATAGACTTTTGCAAGGACCATGGGAATGGTGGCCAAGGCCTTGCACTTCGCTGTACGTGCACCCATCTCTTCCTCCCTGTCTCCCGCAATCTTCCAGTTGTGCTCACAGCACTGCTTTCCCTGCCAGGGAAGCCGATGTCTATTTTCCTTTAGCTTCTGTTCTCAGATTTCTGCTCCTTTAGTGGGACCAGTTAAGGACAGGTTCACCTCTGAAGGATCAATCTTGTTCTGCAAAACACTGCAGCTTCCAACGTCGTTAAAGGAGATCCCCACGAATTTGCCAGTGGCATGGAGTCCATCACCATTTGTCCTGAATTCCTTTAGGTTTTTGGGGTACTTCCACCAAGATGACACTGCAACAAGCTTTACCGCGACGCCTCTAAGTTTCTTGGGGTGCTCACGTGCCAAAGTCAGGCCAGTTGCTGACTGCCATGGACTCTACCATTGCGTGGCAGCTGTGCTTTTAGACACGGAGACACAAAGGGCACCTTCTAGTTGCCCAGACATAAGTAGCTCCTGCAGTTAGAGATGCCCTAAGCATCCACATGGTAACTAGGAGATATGACAAGGGACCTATGTGAGACCCAGGCAATACCCACCCTGGCAGCTAAGGGACCTGCAGAATGCCCAAGGTGTCTCAGATGGCCCTAGATACCTTGATTTAGGCAACTGAGCTGTGCCTAAAGTATCTGGAGCTCTTTAAAGGAATGATGAAACTTTGCGTGTGCAGGGCAGCCATTATCTGAAATGCCACAATCTGGCAGTAACAAAGGAAGGCACCGCTGTGAGCTGGCAGGATGGCATTGCTCCCTAGAAGTCAATATTTACAAGAGATTGCCAGATGGGTGTGCAGATCTTCCTCATCCCCAGACTAATCAAGAGCCAAAGGAAGCAGGTCAATGTTTTTAATGTTCAGCTCTCCCCTATTGCTTTATGTCCACGTTTCTGCATAGTGAGGAGACCTTTTCAGCAGTAATGAGATCTCAGCATCCTTTTCAATTACATCGTGGCCACAGAAAGCTGTTGAATAAATGCATTTTTATTTTCAGTCTCGCAATTTTTACCTGTATTTATCACAACAGCTCCTGCAATCACAGCCATGAGGTTTGTTTTTCATAATTATCTCCTACAACAGCGTCTCGCTTACTCACCTCTTGCTTAAAAAGCAAAACCCTGTCTGCTCACAGACCATAGCACTTCAGGAAGAGATTGGTAATTTGTAGATGACATTTTACATTTATGGATGTTATCCATTGGCAAGCTCAACCCATAGTGTGCAATCTTTGGTAAAACTGATATTACAAATGTTGCCCCCCTTCAAAAAGAACATGTTATTTACTGCCAAAAACACATTTAAGAATGTATTGGAAATCTTCTAGGAAGAAGTATGATCTCAAGGAAAACTTTTGACTTCAGATGACATGCCCTTCAGCATGGGGCTTCTTGCTAAATTCTGTATCCATACATCCCTTGGCACAACAGGACCCTGTTCCTAACTGGAATATCTGAGCACTGGATAAAAGAAATACTAATTCAGAATAAATCACATGGCTGGTTCAGGTAAAAGTCACACATTAGAAGTTACACTGAAACAATTATTTGCCAGTGGTTTGGAAATCAATGCTTGTTTAAAATATATTGATAACAATAACTTAAACTTTTCGTTATGATCATTTAAACCATTACCTTTTTTTCTGTGTGTAGCATTGCATACTATGAGAAGTGAATTAGGTGAACTCTTGAGGCGTCCTCTAACTTTGGAGGGATTTTATGATTCTGTGAGAACATACCAGCATTATTTCTTTTCTCTTGAGGATTCTACTCTTGAGAAAATGGTTAAAAATTTTCCAACATAATTGGGCTTTCACTGGAAAATTAGGAGTTCATTTAAATAATTTATTTCACATAAAGTGTCTTTTTATGTAGAAATTTTCAACTTTACTTTGTAAATGCAAGAACTTCAAACCTGAGAACTTCAATTTCTAACACAAACTAAAATCATTTAGATTAACAATTTAACATCTTTGAAAAAGCCTGTCTATTTTCAGTTTTAAATGAAAGAAAAACAAATTCTATATGGGCAAATTGCTATTTTCTAATAGTTCTAGAGCTGACCTCTCCAGTGAAGTTAATGGACCAGATCATAAGGTATTTATTCAGTATTCTCTTGGGAATTTCTCCAGTTTTACACATGCAAATGCCAAGTATCCGAATATTAAGTGTATGAACCTCTGAATATGACTTTCTGGAAACAGTAGTTGCTCAACATTTATCAGTCTATGTAACAAACTTCTTCACCCATGGCTGACTATATCGTCAGATGATGAATGCTCATGCAGAGTTTCTCAAGCAGTGGGATGGAATAATACTGCAAGGAACATTTTTTTCTATGAAATAGTCTTCTCGAGAACTATGCTAAAGCTGAGCTACGCATTCTATATACAAGAGATACTGCACAGGCGATATTTCTGCTTTTGCTGATCCAGCAAGAAAGACAAGCAAAATGGCTCTCCTGGGTTAGTATCTGTCCAAAAGCAGCAGGGAATGTAAGGATAGGTCTCCTGAGCTTTGAGAAAGGGAGTTTCTGCTGGAGCTTGTACGCTGCAGCCAAAGTTAATTAAGAGTCCAAAATCAACTTAGAAAATTAATAGCGGGATTTTTTTAAAGCTTAGCTCTGCAGAAAAATCTCTGATCTATCTGCAAGATTTTGGACAAACAAATACACACAGACACAAGACAAGACATTATAACTTCAACAAAACTGTCACTGCCCAACAGTTACGAAGACTGTGATAGGTACCTATCGCAATGGATCAACATGCTCAGATAGCACTGACAACAAGAAGCTGCAGTACAGAAACCCACACATATGCATGCAACACAAAAGGAAATTCAGACATTCTTCCCTGCTAGCTGTATGCACTTGAATTGGCTTTTCAAATGATCACACGTTAAAAATGAAAACAACTGTCCAGCTGCTGAAGAGCACTGGCAGAAGGGTGCTCTGTAGAAGAGATGATGGAGAACTTTGAGTTTGTCACCTATAGATTAATTATTGTCAACAAGCACCATAAAGCCAACCGGTACTTACACAGCAATCGGCTGTGTGAGTGGAACCGTGGACCTCAAAGTCATTTTCCACACTGCTGTTCACTCCAGATGACAGCTGGACTCTCGAGCAAGGGATGGTGGGTGCCTGTTGGGAGGCACATGGACTCAGAGCCACCCCATGTACATCACAGCTCCATCCATACTTCTTCCCAGTTTCCCTCCAACAACGAGTTTCCAAATAAGCAAACCAGCCCAGTTCCCTTGACAGGAAAGGGGCAAGGCAGGGCCATGGCCCTACCCACTCAAGCAACACTACTAAAAGGAAAACAACATTATAGCTTGACTGCTTTACTCAAAAAATGAAAGGTCAAATTCTGTGGGTCTTCTCTGTAGCTCTTTCTCAAACAGACGATCCCACCATCTCTCTCACTGTGTGATCACATGCTAGAGTTTGTCTGGTACGGTGCTATGTTGAAGGCTTTGTCTGATGTGCTCCTCTGAGCACGTGGTGACATTTGTGCAATAATAATGGTGTTTTCTTGCAGAAAGTTCATTGAATTGTACAACACATGCCATTGGGTTCAACATTTGCCCTCCTCCCAGCACTTAACAGGGAGTATTTAAGATAATGTCAAAAGTTGCTAAGAAAAGTTTGAAATTAGTAGATGTTGTAATTTGGCAACCAATTTCAGTCTTTTTGTGCGGTGATAGATTTAATAATTTATAAATCAGTGGCATGAACAAAGCAAGAATCAAAACAGAACTACCCATTTCAAAAGTGTAAAGACAGTTAACCTTTAAACAGATGGATAATTCCAGACAGCACTGTAAAATTAATAGAGCCTAAACTGTAGGTCTCAAAGCTGCAGAATACATCTTGGGAGACCATGTTTTTGAGATCATCATAAATCAATTTTTTTCTTATCAGTCCCTTATGCATAAATCGACTACAAGGCCTGCTAGGTTATGAATATGTATGTCATGACATGACAACTGATCCAATACTCCAGTATCAAAAGTCTTGTGATCTTATTGCTTATACCAAACCATCAGCTTCTTCATGCTATACAGAAATAGTCATAACAACAGTATGAAGGCTAGACTGGGAAAAGGTAAGATGAAGAGATTTTCTGTAGGGAGTATTTTAGTAAATGAAAGCATGGAATCTCTTAAGGAATCCCATTTCCATCTTTGCATTATTTGCAATTCTTTTCCTCATTAAATCATGACTTTTCAGAGACATTGTAGTTTCCCTAACTAAAATCTTTCAGCTTTGGGAAGATGCAGAAGGCAAACTGTGAACTACTAGGAACTTGATGGCCTTTTATGCCTCCGTGAACGCACGTGCCCTACTCGTCCAAAACAGCAAAGCTGACCATGCTCCAGTGTAGTATAAACACATGCCCCACAAACACACGCTTATGCTTACCAGCAACAAAAATTACTAGAAAACATATTGTTTCGTTTTGCCTTAAAAAGCACTATTGAAAACGTATTTGATAACAGGATACATTTATAAATACGGGATGTGATCAAAAACCAAATGAGAATGAGGGTTGGGATGGAAGTGAAGCTCAAAGAGTGATGTTACATAGCTGCCAGGCTCAGATATGCCAGTCCCTGGGAGACACTTTCATTAGCAATAGGGAAGATGCTGGCTGTGGAATAAACATGAAACTTGATCTGATGATCTCTTGCCTTGATACCACATAGACCGCTGCTAATTATGAAGCTGCCTGACAAGCAAATAGTGCTCCATATTTATAACAACAGACAAAATCAGCCAATTTGTCATTTTAATGCCTGATAAAACTTTGAATTTTTCATGAAAACAGCAAGGAAATGAGGACCAGAGTTTCCAGTTAAAAAAATAGAGGGGAACATATTTCTCTGGATTCCCAAAGGTCTTTGCATTTTCCCCTCATCCCACAATGCTCCCTCACTCTGATCTCTGCAGAGATTACTTCTGGGGCTCCTTTAATCACACAGACATGGAGGTTCTTACAGTAACGGCAAGGCAGGGCAGCCCAGTGAAGCCAGCCTGCTGCAAAGCCGGTATAAAGCCACAAAGAACTGGTATCAGCTGGAATTAAGTCCTCACTTTCATTTGCTCCCATCCCATGGGTAGGCAATGGGACTTTATGTGAATAAAGGCAAATATAAGGACATGGAACCAGGAGATTTGCCCTTGCATGAACATTAAACAAATGGGTATCAGCCAGCCACAAATGGGAGGTTTTCAGTCCTCCTTGATTTCACAGAAACACAGGCAGCATGCACAGAAGCGGTGCAATAACAGAGGTGACTTGCTCACTTTACACACAAAAAACTTATTTGAACAGACACATGCTGAACAGAATACACAACATAAAGCTTCTAAGCTATATGTGACCCACTTTTGCAGATATCTACAGCCTGTGAGTGTTCAGTATCACATTAACATAAATGCCATTAAATTTTGGCCCTGTATCATCTTTATTTTTTTATAGATACATAATTATTGAGAAGAGGCTGTTAACTTTTTATAGACTTTAAATATAGTCTATCAGTTCTCTCTATCTCACTTTGTTAAAGGATTCACCCAGCAGAACAATTGTGTTGCTACCACATTGCTCTACTTTACAAAAAATGTGCTTCTGCTTCATGGAGTGAGGAGAGAGACATCCACCGTAACCTCTCAGGTGTACAGGCGCTGGGTACGCACACAGCGATTGATACTGACTCATCGCAGGCGAGGCACGGGCATAGTCAACCCTTTAATTTAAGAAAGCTTGGCACCTACTTTTAATGTATGTTATAACCTCAGTAGTTCTGCAACATCATAAAAATAATAAAGAGCAATGTCCCATGTCTAGAAACAGAAATTATTTCTATCGGAATTTATGTATTCAATGTAATTAATTCCTGGTTTTTAGCCTTTTTTAAGCAAGAAGCAGTCACTCAGTTCCACCAGGAGAAGATATTAAAAGAGGGTTTTTTTTCTTTTTGGAAAAAAGTTAATTTTCTCTTCCACCTGATGATGGGACTGAGCAAAACTTTGCAGAGTGTTTAAGCACATTTTTATGCCATTGTTTTATTTGGAGCGTCTGAAAGAGATACTCAGCATAATCTTTCAAGCGTCCAAAAGGTGAAAAAAGGTCTCAACTACTATCTGTTTTTTTCTTTTTCCCACAAAATGGCGAATATATACATTTAGTATATATTGTGCATAGATAGGCTTACCTGAGATTTCCGTGTTGATATGGCCAGAAAATCTTTCTTGGAGAAAAACAGTATGTCAGATGCTTACAAAATAACTAAGTATTTTAGATGGTACTTCGAACAAATGTTATATTTGACATGCCACCACCTCCCCAAAACTATTATTTTTCCTGCTGGGTTTACTAGCTGAAATACCTCAGTGTTTTCACTGAGCATTACCATGTTTACAATAAAAAGAAAGCCCTACGGGAGCCTCATTTGATTTCATTGCACTGTTTATAAATTAACAAGAAATGGAGACTGTTCTGAATGGCAGAGACAAAGAGAAGATACATACACACTGGGAATTCAGTAATGGCAAAAACAAAATCATCTCTGATGATAAACAAATCCCTGACCAGCAACCTCTGGTTCAGCGAAGGCCTCTGTATCCAAGCCATAACGAGGGGTCACGACGTGGTCTTTAAAACCTCAGCCATGCTACAGACGATGACTGAGGTTAAATCTTGCTGATGAAATCCCAATTCATTGATTGTACTTTTTATTGCTTTCTGTGGAAGTGACTGGAAGCAGTAGTGAGCTGTAACTTCAAAGTACTGTATTCTCATCGGTTTCGTAATGCTGTATTTTAACTGTTTAATCAATGTTGCAATGGCAATACAGCAGTATTGACCCAAATGATTAGAAATACCACTGCTTAGCCAATGCACTGGTCTTAGTGAAACAGGAGGTTTATGAAGACGGAAAAGGCACAGGGCATGAGAACCGAGCCGGGTTTGCTAACATTTGTACATTTGCTGAGGAGCCCCACTGGGCAGCACCAGCATAACAGCATTTTGTAAAACCTGTGTTTTTCACCGAGCCATCAGCCAAGTAAACCTCTGTGAGGGAACTTTCAAGCAGGCTGCAGGCTGTGCACGATGTCCCCAACTACCAAAGACTTTAATGTTTTGCTACTTAGGACTCTGATAAAGTGGTCCTGTGCGCCCAATTTGTGAGGTTTTTGTCATTTGAAAAACTCTCTCAAAATTTTGTGACATTTCCCGTTATCCTGAAAGACAAGTTAAGTTCCTTCTTGAGAACATCTGCCTGAGTAACAGCTACAACTCTTCACAGAGCCACCGGAAGAGGAAAAAATAGATAAATGTGCTCTTCACTTAAGCATGCGCTGAAGTGGTTTCCTGAATTTGGGTATGAATGGTGAAAACCCACAATTATATAAGACCTAGCTGTGAGTCTTCCCATAGAGATAGGGTTTGGACTATTACTTCCCTTAATAGCCACAGATTTCAACACAATGGAAATCGGGGGGGGGGGGAAGAGCTTCTACTGAGACACTCCACATATATTTGGAGTACAACAGGTACATAGGTGCATTTTCTTGTCTTTTTGCGTTTTGCTTTCATTTGGCTTTAATCCTCCCAGAGCTTCAGCAAGTTGAAGGATTAGAAGGTTAACGTAAATGTTTGGTACGAAATAGAACTGAGAAATTTGTGGTGAATTATTTATTCAACTAATTTAGCCTTCTTTTCTGTTAATGAATTCTTTGATTTTTTTATATATGCATTTGTTATTCCAACTTGTTTGACAAACGCTTTGTATGAGTAAGTTTCAGCTGATGGTTTGTGCACAAGCTACCGACAAATACTCACTCTTCCCCTCGTAGCTACTTGTGATTACAGCTGAGGAACCGGTTATCTGAGGCGCTTGGTGCTACTGCTGTCCCCAGACTGGGTGACCAATGCTTTTCAAGTAGACGTGTGGGAGCTTGTACAGCAAGGAAGAGGGCTGAGTGGTAGGACTAAGATTTAGGGAGAGAGGATGCAGCTGCCCTGTACCATGCTTTCTGTTCAGCCAATGCTTGGTACCATCTTACTTCCAGAACTGGTCAGGGTAGCCTACACCTTCATAAGTAAAATAATAAGTTGGTGCTATATTTACAAGCTACTTCATCACACACTCAGCCCATCCTAGGACTGGCTGGAGATGTTTTCAGGCATGCTACCTTGGCCACAATGCTTTGCTACATTTGAACAAATTAAAGGATATGAGCAGAGAGATCCAGCTGCTCAAAAGCTACAAATATAAAGTAATTTAAAAGCCTTTGACAGAGCCAGAGAGGCAAGAATTTCTGATAAAGACACAGCTGCAAACAGCTTCGAGCCTTGAAATAACACAAGGAACGTGTATCAATTTCTGTCGCTGGGAACATCAACTGCTGAAACTTAATACCAACCTCCCCTTCATGGTGATGAAGAGATGACATTTCCATTTTATTGATCTCGGCAGAGACGCAGCGCAGGCGGTGTCAGAGGGAGCGGGGCACAGGGGCATTGCAGCCTGGGTCCACGTGCACGGACCCGTCCTTGGCCCACCGTGCAGTTTGGTCTCTGGGAAGCTGGGCCAAGACAAATCTCTTGGAGGGCTACATATGCAGCTAAAGAAGAGAAACAAGATTACAGTGGAAAACCAGACTTAACTATATTTATAAGATCATCTGTGGCTCTCACCGTGTAAGAGACCTTTATATTCAAATATATCTACACATTTGCATTTAAAGTTTATGGAACAGTATATCACAGTAACATACCTCAGGAAAAGTTGCAGCAGCCGAGCTCCTTTGGCCTTTATGAAAAGGCAAAACATGGAAATATTTTTTTACCCGGAACTAAGTGCAGGTGACCTTAACTGCAGGGCAGGGTAAAATTCTCATCAGGAGCACAACACTTGCTCTTCAAAGGACACATTCAGAGGCCTCAGCTCCTCAGACATTCTCATTTCCAGTCATAGGAAGTGCTGGGCCTGTCTTAGTGGTTAATTGTAAGGTCCAGCAGGCCATACTTTACAGCACTTTTTTAACTGCATCACGGTATTTGTCACATATATGTTATCAAAGTTGCTGGCACTGGTTTTTTTTTTTTCTTCCTACAAGTTGATGATGTGTGAATAAAAGTGCTTCAGTGTTTTTAACGCTGTCCAAATCATGAAACAGAAGACAAAATATTTTCAGCACTTAAATTAAGGATGGGGAGCTGTTCATAAACATGTGCCTTTAATTTTGTTTCTGTCATACACTCGCCTTACACTTCTCAAGGCGATTTTATTTGCAGAGTTAAATTGTGAAAAGGCACATAATGAGATATCCATGGGATGGGAGGGGTTGATGTGGATTTCTCCTGTTTCATTCCTGCTTTAAGAAGTAGGTGCATCCCTCCTGTCAGAGTCCTCGCTGAGCTCCTGTCAAGCCAAAGACCCAAAAATCCCTGCACAAGGTAGAGGGTAAGGATGGAAGCATATTCCATAGATAAAAGTTAATCATGGGGTTTTTTTCACTGAAAAATTTTGGGTCTATCTAAAAAAGAAAATTTTTTGGTTTCCTTCACAAAAAGAAAACACTGGAAATTCTTATTTTATAGTGAAGAAAATGTTCATTTTAAGTCAAACGAAATGTTTTACTTGGCCTCAAATTAAATTTTTCAGATTTTTTTCCCATTTGCTTAGGAAACCAAAAAAAAAAAGTTGCTTCAGATCAAGCAGAAACACTGTTTCCCTCCAATATTTCAATGCAGCCAGCCAACTGAAAAGTCAGTTATCCACGTAGTTTTAGATAAAAGTAGCAACTTTTGGCTTTGCTGTGCTACAGAACAAAAAATGGGAGAGACTTCATTTTTCCTGCTTGCAGGCAGGAAATAGCAATATGATTTTCCACTCCTTTAGCTGCGTCTCTGACTAAGATAGGCTGAGAAATACCCTCCCACAAGCCATGGCAGAAATAACATCCAACAAGACATGGAAGTGGCCTACTGCGAGAAGGACGCATCAGACCAGCAGATCATTTACTCTTCACTGGGTAAAAAACTGGCTGGACAGCCGAGCCCAGAGAGTTGTGGTAAACAGAGTTAAATCCAGTTGGTGGCCGGTCACGAGCGGTGTTCCCCAGGGCTCAGTACTGGGGCCGGTCCTGTTCAATATCTTTATCAACGATCTGGATGAGGGGATCGAGTGCTCGCTCAGTCAGTTTGCAGATGACACCAAGTTGGGTGGGAGTGTTGATCTGCTTGAGGGTAGGAAGGCTCTGTAGAGGGACCTGGACAGGCTGGATCGATGGGCTGAGGTCATTGTATGAGGTTCAACAAGGCCAAGTGCCGAGTCCTGCACTTCGGCCACAACAACCCCAGGCAACGCTACAGGCTTGGGGACGAGTGGCTGGAAAGCTGCCCAGAGGAAAAGGACCTGGGGGTGCTCGTTGACAGCTGGCTGAACATGAGCCAGCAGTGTGCCCAGGTGGCCAAGAAGGCCATCGGCATCCTGGCCTGTATCAGAAATAGTGTGGCCAGCGGGAGCAGGGAGGTGATCGTGCCCCTGTACTCGGCACTGGTGAGGCCGCACCTCGAATACTGTGTTCAGTTCTGGGCCCCTCACTACAAGAAGGACATGGAGGTGCTGGAGTGTGTCCAGAGAAGGGCAATGAAGCTGGTGAAAGGCCTGGAGCACAAGTCTTGTGAGGAGCGGCTGAGGGAACTGGGGTTGTTTAGTCTGGAGAAGAGGAGACTCAAGGGAGACCTCATCACGCTCTACAACTACCTGGAAGGAGGTTGTAGCGAGGTGGGTCTTGGTCTGTTCTCCCAAGTAACTAGCAATAGGATGAGAGGAAATGGCCTCAAGTTGCGCCAAGGGAGGTTTAGACTGGACATTAGGAGAAATTTCTTTACTGAAAGAGTGGTCAAGCGTTGGAACAGGCTGCCCAGGGAAGTGGTTGAGTCACCATCCCAGGAAGTATTTAAAATACGTCTAAATATGGTGCTTAGGACATGGTTTAGTAGGCATGATGGTGTTGGGTTGACGGTTGGACTCGATCATCTTAGAGGTCTTTTCCAACCTTTATGAATATAATTATATTCTATGAAAAGGAGGTGCAGGACATGGGGAGGCAGCGACAGAAGCAGGCAAGTGGAGACCAAGTGAACCGAGTGCCCATAAGGGGAATGGTGGCAAGGGATATGGGCCCAGCAGCAGTGAAGGCAAGTGTTCGAGATGGCCACCGTACGACAAATACCATTATCAGCTACTTTACTGGTTCCAGCGCCATACGGTGTACTGTCACACTCACCTTGCTGACACCTCCTGCAGCCACTGTGGGAGGGTGAGCTAGCGGGCAACCCATGCCTGGCCCTGACCCAACTCTGGCCCTGCAAAGATGCGAACGTACCAGGCGTCCTTATCACCACCACTTGCCTGGACACAGACCAGTAGCAATAGGAGAGAATTCATGATACAAAACTGGATACTGGCAGCGCCTTGAACCTGTTCCCAGAGAAAACCTGTTCCTCTATGCAAGACTTGGTATGCCAGAGTGACATGAATATCCTGCCTGCCATCTAAGCAGATTTATAGGTTGCATCTACTGCTGGCTTCTTCTATCCTGCAACATTTCTTGTGTCATTATATCAGCTGTGGGTACTAATAGTAGGTTAGGGCTTCAGGAGCCAGTGTGCTAGAAGGTGGTTTGGATTCCTGAAAACCAGCCAGGGGAGGCAGGCAGTTAATGAGCACATGGGAAATTAGGAATAATGTTCTTGCCTGTCCTTGGAGACACTCACCTGTCTGTGACAGTGTATCCCACACCGCTAACCAGAAATCTGCCTCTCTGGCTGACCAAGCACTGTGTGATGACGAAGTGGCATCATTTTCAGTGGACACGTATGCTTGCCTGATTAGAAGCGAATTGTGGACCCATGGGAGCCAATTGCCACCTCCTGCCAGCTGTTACACATAGCCCTAAACCCACTATAATTTCAGGTGTATTGGCAAATAATTGCAACGTACTATTTGTTAACTTGTCAACATCAAATTTCCTAGCCATAGATGTGACCTGTATTAACTTAGCCGTGGGCTGGCACAGCCTCCCTTGTCTTCATGGGCTGACATAGGCAGTTGCCACAGCTTCTCCAAGGTGTCCACTCTTACACACTGTCCAGAATCATTTCCAGTCCATGTAGCTCCACCCCACTTTGTGTCATTAGTCCTGCTTCAGAAACACCAGTCCACAGCCAGGAAACCTGCTGGGGTGCACAGCCGTAACTGTGGCCAGGGCCAGCTTTTTCCATGCAACGCTCCAGCACATACCTCCTCACTGTAGCAAGCTGCCCCCACCTCCTGCAATCACGGTGGAAACGCCCTCCTCCTCGCATGACGGACCCATGCCTTGGGTGGGTAGGAGCAAGGAGGAGGCATGGCAGGGGACAGTACCTGGTGGGCAAGCTGGCAGCGGGGAGCTTTCCTGCACCCCTACCCGGAGAGGTCAGGCAGGTGCTCCCACAGCACACAATAAAATATCCCCAGGGACACTCCTGCTCTTGCCACCTTGAGAGCATCAGGCTATGCCCTTGCTAAACCCAAGTGCCAGAAGCCGCTTGAATGTGAACCAAGCGCAGTGCAGCATCCGGGCCCGGGCTAACTCTGCAGGGAGTATATTTTCTTTTGGAGGTCCTGACAGAAACCATAAGCCTCTGCTCTGCCTCAGAGTATCTCCCCAGTAGTTGCAAGTGTTTTCCTCAATGTTCAAAGCTATCTTGGCATTTCTTAACAGCTCTCTAGAAGCATGAAGAGAAGGACCTCCCTGTCTTTAAACGTGCGTGGAGAAGACAAGACAAGACTGTTTCAGGCTGTTATGCTTCCTCAGGAATCCAAATCCCTGAAGGGGTGGTTTTTTAACCAGTGAAGACTTAATTTCTGAATTATGTTGTGTAAGGTACTCAAAACATAAAAGTTTCTCTCTAATGTGCCACTACAATGAATATGTAGTGTTCAATATTTGCAATAATTTAGCAGGAGGCCAGTTGAGCTGATAAAGCCTGGGACAACTTATAAAAATATCTAAAAAGGAAAATTTATAATTTTTTTCCAGTCATGGATATAATAAGCGTATTTTCCTAGGCACGGTCTGCAACTCCTGCCTCCTTATAGAACGAATGTGTTTCCCCAGCTAAATGTAGAGCACCAGCTGAAGTGAATGGGGTGTGTGTTTGCTTTGTTTTTCTTATTAAATATAGATTTGTGGTCAATCAGGAGTTGTAAAAATATTACCGAGGTGGTTACAGCCAATAATATTTCCCTTTGATAATTTTATGGCCCTGTGGTCAAGACATGAGTGTCTGGAGTGTGAAAGGAAGCAGGATCTGATTCTGCATGCCATTACCAACTTGCCGGTAATTAAAAAACTGAAAAGTCAACAAAAAAGTGCAATGTATTCTCACTGTAGCTGTTGCTACAGTAGCCATGGCCAGCCACACAGATTTGCAGGCTAAATCCCCACCACTGGCACTGTTTTCCCTCCTCTTTCCCCCTTGTCCTCCCTTTATCCTTGCAGTCGCCACTTTTTTCCCCTGACCTACAAGAAGCCATCACTGGAGATGAATATCATATTATGAATATCATTTTCTCTATCACATGCATCTGGCCGAGACAAGCAAACGCCATTTCAGGACAAAGAAATTCGTGGTTAACGGGAGCTTTTTCTCATGCCCCTGGGAGCACCGCCTGCCTCTGTCTGCCCTTCTGCATCTGCCGGGCTGCTCCCCGTGTCCCCGCCATGCTGCAGCACCACCGGAGCTGGCAGCCGCCCGCTGCCCCATCCCGGGATGCCCCCACCAGGGCCACCCGCTCCCCACTGCCCTGCCAATGCTCAAGCCCCCTACCCTGACCCCCGCCAGTCCGTGACCAAGCTGACCACACCAAGCTGACAGCATGGAAATGGACGGCATTAGGGCCCTGCACTGGTAATTAAAGAGCAGTAAGCAATATCCACAAGGGAAGTAGCACAAGGGTTGCTCCTCTCCGGCTATGCCAGCAGGGAATGGGCAAAGGTCTGCAAGTGGGCTTCTGAGCTACAGACAAGACAGAATAAAATGGGCACTACCCCTTAGGATATAGCCAAGCCAGTTATCCGAGACTGACAGTTCCCCTTCCTCCCCTGACTGCAAAAACTGAGATGCTGGAGCAGGCCAGACGTGACAAAATGCTCAGCTGGAGAAGCACAGTGATAGGCCAGTACCCTTTCCTTTCATCAGCTCCGTGGCCACCACGTATGGACTCTGCAGGTTCATGCTCCGGGTTGTTGAAAATGGTTCATTTGTCTGAAATGTGGAACTCTGAAACTTTCAGAAAGAAAAATATACCTCAAAAATGACAGGTTTTTTCTCCTTGTAATGACTCCCTGAGATGTAGCATTAGGCATAACAAGGGATGCTCTCTCATCAAGCACTGAGTGGCTGGACATCACCAATATTATTGATTTTTTTAATCCTTTTTTGCTTTCTTACCAAGCAACAGCAACCAGTGCAGCAGAAGTGCTGCCATCTTGACCAAATCATCCCACTGCCCGCCCCTGGTGCTGCCTCAGCTCACGCACCATACGGACAGACAGACGGACTCACACCCTGGTAACTGCCTAAACAGCACAAATATCACCCCAACTCTGGGAAACGATCCTTTTCCGCCAGTCTGAGACTGGCCACCCCCAGAGCGTGGGCTCGCAGGGATGGGCACCCCCAGCACCCCGCTCAGTGCCCTGCAGGCAGCCCCAGGGCGCTGGGGGCATTTTTGCCTTCACCTCACTTTCTGGGGAGGGCAGACGAAATCCTGTTTGTTGCTGTAAACTATTTCTTCCTGTTCAACAGAAGATGGGGTATGAACAACCATTGCTACGCAGTTTGTCATTACAATTATTAAGGATTACACATACTTATTATATTACATATAATATATACCAATGTGAGCATGAATACATAGCATTAAAAAGAAGCAAAAGATTTTAGTCCTTCCTGAGCATGCAGTGTCTGAACACAACATTTTGAAATACAAAGGTACAAAGTCGTTTTTTTTTTTTTCCCTGGGGGGAGGGTGAGGCAATAATTTTTTTCCCCATCTTTTTTCCAGAAAGACTATATTAAAAATATTTTTTTCCCAGAAAGAATGCATTAAAAAAAAAAGCGCACCAGCATCGTTTCCTCCCACACACTTTTTCTGTTTTTACCCCTTCAGATTTTTGGTGGAAATAAAATAGAATCCAATTATAAAATTGAGCGAAAAATTTGATTTGTCAATTGAAAAAATGTTAACACTTGCAGAAAATTATATAGGCATTTTCTATTTCACATTTTTTATGAAAAATCAGGACATTATGAAGATGTTGAAATGTTATTCTGAAGTATTTCAGTTTTGTCAGTTCACTATTTTTCAACAAATATGTTTTCCGTCAAAAATTGTCAATCTCCCTTTCTTCTCAGATGCTTTTGCAGCTCCCTCTCACCATCTCCTTACACCGCCATCCAGCAGCTTCTGGGCCCACAGTAAAGATCATTTACCTGCTAACATTTTTCAGCTTTTTCCTCCTGCACCCCACAGCGAGGGCAAGGGAGGGAGCAAGACCCTCTTACCCCATCCAGCACCTCCCCTGGTCGCCTTTCTGGACCCTGCTTTTGCAAGGGCATTTATGGATAGGCAAAGGTGACCTGAGCCAAGGGACAGATTGCCTTCTTCAGCAATTATGGAAACATCTCCTTTGGGAGGATTTTTTTTTCCTGGCATTGTTGTTATTTTTTTCCGAAGCACAAATAAGGATTTATCTGGACGTGAATATGTTCCATAAATTAAATGATGTCTCATCATGGGGGTAAGAGGGGGAGTGTGCGCTAGATTAGTTAATAGGTCTCCCATCTGTACTGTCTATGATATGATGATAAGCATACCTAGAAACACAGGAAACGATTCACAAAAGCAATCAGATAATGAGGAATATTATTCTCAGAAGGTCCTTCCTGTGTTTGAACAGGGGGAACAAATTAAAAGCTCAGGTTGTCTGGTAGCTTGGAAATAGTGCACATGGTGACTAAGACTCTTATCAGAGGCAGCACCGAAATAACATTTTCTGCTAAAGAGCTTGAAGAAATATGTTACAAAATTATAAATAATGCATTAAAATTTGCAAAAGCATGAAGGCAGCGATAGTTGAGCTGTGTACTCCCAGAGTTTGAGTGGAAAGGAAGAAGTGCTTGTAAAGCACAGACAAGGAGGTGGCTTCCAGTTACAATTGCTCACAGCATTAAGAATAGTGATGATAATAGCAGTTTGTTATTGCTGTTGGTAGCATTGTGCTGGAAAAAAACAATTCTGCAAAACAAAATAGGAAAACGGTGCGTACGCCTCCCCTTTTTGAGAAACGGAGATCCATCTCTGTCCTGGCCGCAGTAAGAGCAGCAGCGGCAATCAGCCACCGAGACCTGCTGCACACTGGCAGCCGCCTTTGGAAATCAGCGGCGGGGAGGAGTGGTAGCACCCGCAAGCAGAGGGTCCTTCTCCCAACCTTCGAGAGGGGCTTTCGGACAGGGCCCTGCAAAACTTCCCGCTGGCCAGGCTGCAGCGTTTGCTTTGTAAACTAAGGGGAGCAATGCGGCGATGTGATGCAGGCTGGCAATATGCAGCAGGGATGCCCATAAAGGAGATCTTAAGCTGCTGCTTGTAGTCTGCTCCACGGAGGAGAGAGAGCAGCCACACTTTTTGGGCTGTGATATCCCAAGGCTAAAATTCGGGTTTGTGAGTACCCTCTCTTCCTTTAGAAAATACCACCGCAGCTTGGCAGGATATTGAGGTTCCTGTTCAGACCAACATGCTAATGGTTTGTGTGTCCCTCTCCCTCCGAGCTGGTACCTTCTTCCTCCAGCATCGTTTCAGTGAAGTATTTATGCTCGACATATGTGTACACTCCAGGCCCATGAGAAACCTTGAAGCCAGTCAGGAAGCCAGGCAGAGCTGTATGCATAAGCACTGTATTGTAACACGTGTTAGATGTATTATTATTATTATTAAATGTATATCAGGGCTTTTGGTCTCCTTTGATTTTGTGGAGAGTGGGAAAACCAGTCCTCTGACACTGACCTATGCCTTTAAAAAGCTAATCTTCATGCTTTATTAACAAACATGTAAGTACACCACTGGTATCTTTACTAAGCATCATTCCCTCTCATTCTTGGTGCACTCTAACATTACTTGAAAAGTATGTGCTGTTTGCCAAAGATTTCTTTCTCAATGTCATAATATTTCCAACCATGAGATAATATTGAGCAGCAGAAAAAGGACAGGTGACCTGCCAGAAGACTGAATAACCGAAAAGTGCCTTTGAATTAGACAAAAACCTTCTGCTTTCACTTCAAAAAAACCCGCACTGCTTCCCAGGTATGATCCAGATCTGTTATATACAGCAAAGTTGGTCAGTATAAATCTTTATTTTGTGTTTCAGAAGGTATGCGATAGAAAACCCATTCTAACAATAAATGCTAGTCACCTGAGGTCTATAGCTTGTTTTGCAGCTCAGAAAAAAAAGCCTCTGTTCACCCTTGGCCAACTGAGTTACATTTTCTGCTATTATTAATGCATTGCAAGGTTTTTTTTCATATCAATTTGAAATTATACATCTGGGAAATCCCAGTACAACGGCAGTCAATGCTTTGTTTCTCTGTGTGGCCCTTTGCAATTACTAGAATGTGCAAATATAATTTAGCACAGGTAAAATTCAATCAGTCACCCCAAGCACAAAGAAATCTCCATCTCCCAGAAAAAAACCCAGAGAGTGTTTCCCTGCAAATGGCACAAGGGAGCTGTAAGAGTTTCTAAAACAAATTTATTAGAATATTTAAATTCAACTTGTAATGGGAAATTTAGCTCAATAGGTGAGGTGGCAGCACGCTGAAACCCAAGCAAAGCAGGCAGACAGCTTTCGCGGTTGTGGGCTCGCTCACATTTACAGTCCTATTTCTGCTCGCACGAGGTGATTGCAAAAACCAGGCGGGCAGGTTGCTCGAAAAGCGAACCCCAGGGGTGCAAGGGAGGGCTGGGGGTACTGAGGGACGAAGAGGCTGCTGAGGAGCCAGGGCAGAGGTGCGGCTCTCTTGCGGCGGCACCAGCGATGGCGGGAGACGTGGTTCTCAGCCACCGCCAGGCTCCCCACACGGCCATTTCCCAAGGAGGCACCACCCGCCCAACCCCGGGTGCTTGACGGGGCCTCGGGCCAGGCTGGCAAACCTCAGGCCCAGGAGAGCTTGAAGCTTGAGGCAAAGCGTGAGGGGGAAAGGCCAGCGGCACCCAGGCTGAAGCGGAGGCTGCAGCTGGGGCAGGACGCCGCCCCTGCCCGCCATCGCCAGCAGGAGATGCCGAGCAGGCCTCCCTGGGCCGCCCGAGTGCCACAGCTGCCAAATCCCCGGCACCGCACACGGCCCCGCCTGGAGGTGGCCACTGGCATGGCCAGGAGTAGGGTCGGGGTTACAGCTCTGTGGTTTTTATAAAATGACACTGTAATGAGGAGGTGTAGCTTTAAAAAAGAAAAAAATGTGGGGGAACAAAAAACCACAAAGTTTAAGGACCGCTGGATTTACGCTTCTCAAGCAACTCCAGCACCATAACGTTTTGTTTTTTTGTCAAGCAGCAAAGGCCGCCCTTCACCTCCCGCTGCGTTCAGTGGGAGCTTTGTCATTGCCTTCAAAGGAATCAGGATCAGGCCTCCAAGGTGTTAATAAGCAACAAGAATTATGGAAAGAATTACATTTAACGTGAAGTCAGGCTGCCTGCGGTGATCGCACTGTACAGCCTGTCACAGATCGCTTTTGTTGGAAACCTACAGCACGGACTGATCCATGGATGAGACAACCGCAAGACGTTTCTGCTTGGCAGAAATATGGAGGGAGAAGGAGACGAGAGACAAGTCAGCAGCGGCTGAATGCGCATGGGGATGGCTGGAAAACTCCAGATACACGCAGCTCCCCTTCTGAGGATCCGAGAGCACCTCGGATGTGGCGTGGAAGCAACAGCCTTTGCACTTCCCAAACCATCATGACCACCCTACCAATAAAATGTCTTGTTCTGCTCTTGTACATCTAAAATACCACAGCTCTGAAAGCGCCCACCTCGACATTAGGAAAGTACCCTTTTACAAGTACTTTGGAAAAGAAAGTAAAAGAGTTTTCTTTGTCACTTTGCTCTGAAAGAAGCATTCCTGCTTATCTCCTAGAAGAATGAATCAGCAGAGGAACATGTTACTCCAAAATATCTTCAAGCATACACAAAAGGGGGTAGGGATATTGCGTCTAAGGTGACTCCCATGTTGGCTCTTCGTCTGTGAGACTCACCTTGCTGAAGATGTTCAGGTAATGTTTTTCTTTCATGTCCTCGTAGCCCAAAGAAAGCCATGACCACTGCAAGCGGACCTGCCGCAGCATGCGGCAGAACATTAGGGCGCCCATTAAAGCTGAAAAGGTTCAGCCACTGTGGGAGCGAGACGGGCTTTTGCTTTTTGTGCGTAGAGAAGAATGAGAAACTGCTGAGTTTCACAGAAATAAACAGCAAACCTGAGGGATAGCCCAATTTACTCATTCCCTAACCTGTGATTGCACCTGAATATGGTCCTTTTACCCACGGAGGGAAGTAAGGTTGTTTCTGTGATCCTGCATCACCATCATTGAGCTATTTTCCACTCACCCGTCTAGCAGGTAGCCTGTGCACTGTGGCAACTGGTTTTCTTCACAGAATGGGCGTCTTTGAAAAACAGTCTTTGTAGCCCCCAAACTGACTATGGACGGTGTTTTCACAACCTTTCTGATCAAAAATGCACCTACTTTCCTACCCACTCATTTTTCTGCTGCTCTGGACTTCACCTTCGGTCTCAGTCTTTGCCTCCTTTTGCTCCTAGAGCAGCGTTGTGCCATTTCCTAGGAGTTCATCCTTTCGTCCTTCTAAATCACTCAGTCACATCCTGTTTTTATATCTTGCCCTAAACCTTTCCTTTTGACTATAACTTACAACTGACTGTATAAAACAACATCAATATTGTAACAGCCACTTTGGAGCTGTTGCGATGGAGCTTTCTAAAGATGCATGTTAAAATCTCTTATGAAATTTCAGGGGGAGTGAGGATGGGAAGTGCTGTGCACATCCAGGTGCTGATGATTAAATTGTTTTAAAATTTTTTTGTAAAAAGTCCCAACTGCCCTGGAAATAGCAAAATGGAAAAAAGGTGCCTACAGTTATTTTGGGAAGCTCTCGTGTTGCTACAACTCCTGCTTACCTTATGGATTGCTTTAATTCGGGGTACAACATTGCTCCTGGCATAGGCTGAGTAGTTGCACCCCCACCTCTACAGTAAAAATCAGTGTTTCCTCTGGAAGTTAAAACATCCTGAGGAAGAGAAAGGAAAGCAAGAGAATTTATCAGACAGAGCCTGACACATCGTAAAGATGCAGCATTGTTATCAGGTATCATTCTAACACACTCGCTGCTCTACACCACTCAAAATTTTATGACCACAAAAACAACCCACACATACATGCCAAAGTGTGACTAGCCGAAGACAGCTCTCAGCATGTTAGCTCCATTTCGCTCAAGAGACAAACAAGAGATCACAAATGAAACTGCCTGCACCATACTGATGTGAGCAGTAATGTAGGGTTTTGTCAGTGAGTCAATGCGGCTACCAAACCAAGCACTTTCCTTTCGTGGCTTATAGCACCTGTAAAGCCTTCTGCCTAAAAGCCAATCAAATAAGACACCGAGTCACTTAGTTGCCACCTAGAGACACATAGCAAAAGCAGCCACTGTATGAATAGTTGATGCAAACATTTTGTTCACAGTTAATTCAGAATGAATAACACAGAGTCATATGGTTACTTCCGCGCCCAGGTACAGCAAGATCTATAATGCATAAAATTGATGTTAAATGCATAAAATCTCCTGCTTGGAGCATCAAAACATAGTCATGGCCTTGAATGCTGATGTTAAATCTGAAGTATATTCCACATATCACATGGACTGCAGCTAGCATTAACAGCTTTCCACTGCAACTGTTACGTTGCTGTAATTGGGCAGACACTGGCTGGGGATTTCTTCAGAGACCTATTTTTCAAATAAAGTTTAATTTTCAAGTAAAAGGGTTTATACAAAACGAGACTGTGCATGCACCTCATTGTTGCACTGTTTCAGAACATGAGATTTCTTGGTTTATTATTTCCAGGACAATGCAGGGGAAAAGCAAAACAAATAAAGGCAGGATGATGCTTTTTCCAAAATCCCTTCCAGGTCCAGGACAAAACAGCTATCCCGGTCGGTGTTTACAGGCATGTGGTCAGGCTTGTCTGACACACCACGAGTTGGCTTAACAAGGAGAAACACATTCTGCGTGATTTTGTTCCCAAGTGAAGACAAACAGGAAGAAAAGCCACCAAGAAAACAAGAGATGTGTTAGTCAACCAAATGAGAGTTGCTCTTCTAGCAGGTCAGTCTAGATATAGCGTGGGCTTAGGCTTCCTAACTGCTTGCTACCTAACTCCTCTGCTACTACTATGCACCAGCCTGGGGGCAGGGAAGGGAATAACCCCACAAGATAAGCAAACCCCAGTAGTCCTGCGAACCCCTGCTGTGACTCCTGCCACTCCTGCTCCTGCCATGTGCCTGCCTCTTGGGGAGCACAGGTGCCCGCAGGCACCTCTACGGATCCCTTTGGTGGAGTTCCGGCGCACACAGGAAGATGACTCTCCCCTCTGGGTCCAGACAGCCGCTCCTAAGCATTGCAGGGAAAATCCATTACTGCTTCCCGGTGTTAAACAGTTAAACCAGCTGGATTTGGGGATCTAGAAAATGAGGGGGATGAGATAACTACATTTGCGAGAACATTTGTTTTGAATCCAAACCATTTCCCCAAGTGTATTAATATGAATTACCAGGAGATTGTCTGAGGATTTATATGTGTAGTATTCCAAGAGAAAAAAAGAAAAAGCCTGAGCAGGAATAGTCAGTTTTAAATTAAGATAAATTATTCCAAGTTTCTTTTTAAAATATACGCATGTCCATTGTTTATGATTGTAGAGTTCAAAATGCTGAACATGTCTGCTGAAAGGATATACGCCTCCCTTGCAAAAGTCTTTGCTCTAGGTATTTGAAAGACAGCCTGATAACACTGCAAGGGAAAAAAGGGGGGGGGGGGAAGGAAAAAGAAAGGGAAAAAAAGAAAGTGGGAGAGAAAGAGAGGGAGCGAGAATACACAGCATTATTGACAATTGCTAATCTTTTGGGGGGAGGGGTTGAGAGTTTTAGGCATAAACTAGAAATTAAATTTTGCCAAGATGTACCAGAGTACAGTTCCTCTCCATTTACATAATCAAATAAAAGGTAAGATTCAGCAGCATGAATACTAGACCTGCCAGTAAGCTGTTTGTTTCTTAGTGAGAAATAGAGAGAGAGAAAAAAAATTTCTTTAGGAAGTTAGCTCTTTCTCATACAGTTCATATTATACGTGGCACAGGCAGCAGATATAGAATTTGCTACAATATATTAGTTTGATAACATTGTAGAGGGTTTCTCATCAAAATACAGAGATGGGGAATTATAGTTCCAAGGCCTAATTTAATAACAAAGTATGCCGTTGTTAAAACCATTTTTTGCCTGCGCTCTATAAGCAATGTGTGCATTGTATGAAGAATCTGGGAAGAAAAATTGAAGAATTATGCAGACAAATACTGGTATGTGGCCAGAGCTTAGGAAAACATGTAGCTGCCTCTCGGTGTCCTTATCGCCCATAAAAGAACATTTCACACGGTCAACAGCTCAAATTTATGTGGACCCTTAGGGGTAAATTTTCAGTACAGTGAATAGAAACTCACACACGCAATCGCGTTATTGTTAATGGGAGTTGTGTGGCTACTTCTTCCACTCAGTGCTAAAAATGTGACCCTTGCTGTAGAAAGCTATCTACAGACCACTCCTGCTGCCACTCTTCTTCTCCGTCAGCAGTCCCAGAGGAGCAATGGAGAGTGGCCCAGAAAACCCTTGTCTTGCATCTTCTCCTCCCATCGTGCCGCTGACACAACTGTTGGGAGGGCATGTCCCCCCCCCCGCTAAGGACTGCAGGACAGGAAGCACAACATCTGTGATGCTCTTGCCCCTTCCCCATTGCTGCCTGCAAGAGAGCCTTCCTGTGTCTCCCTCTCTCCCTGCCCAGAAACGTGCCACCATCTCCACTGTGGCTGAAGTGCTGGAGACCTTCCAATGGGTGTAGCATGTCTTTGTGCCCCTCTTTTCCCTCGGGTGTAACCAAAACCAAGAGGGTCTTGCCTCCACTGATTTTGCTGGTAACAGATTTTTTTTCTTGGTGCCTGTTTCCAGCTCTTACCCCCACGGTATTTCTCTAGCAGTGCTGGCTGCACTGCATCCAAATAACCATCCAGTCACAACTCCAGCATGATGAACTAAGACCAGTGCCGGAGGGTTATGAGTTGAAATGATAGTTTGAAAATAGGTAACCGACAAAAACTTGCTAATAATTATGAGACTTTGCAAAAGAGGACTGATTTTCTTTACTGTAACTAAGCTTTAGGGTGACATCCTAAAACTTTTATCAGCAAGTCTGAGGGCTAGAAACTTCACTTATATGTGTTTCTCCCCTAATCATCTGGTTACAGGCACTAGGACCTGAATAACAATGCCAGCTATTGCAAAATTTGGAATGAAACAATAAATGTCAACAACACAAGAAGATGCTGTGCACTGGCAAGCTACTTTGCTCTGATAGCTTGAACAGCCACAAGAGTTTTGTGGTAGTTGGTCACACACCGTCCATATTACCACATCCCCATGCTTGGTTATAAAGCTGGATGTGTAGCTGCCCCTCTATGGCCTGGAGCGCACCCACCCAGGCAACAAGAGCCCGTCTTTCTATCACACCCTGACCTGAAGCGTAGTTGAGAGGGCTCCAGTGCTTGGGTTGCTGATGGGTGCGGTTGAAGGCCACTTGTGCCAGGCTGATGGTTAATGTATTTCCAACCATGAAGTCAGGTGTTCTGCTCTGGTTTTTGAGGTCTATAAAGTGGAGCAGTGGTTTCTTTAAACTTGGTCACAATACCACATAGCATTTCAAAAAAGAGATGTTGGCAACTTCTAGCCAATGTCATAATCTTATTTTTATTTATCTGCCAAGAAATGCAAAAAACCAGCAGTGCAGAAGGTGCTCCTCCCTCTCAGTACTGGTTGGACACCATGTGTGAATGGACCACATCCATGGAGAGAAAGCATAACCTACTACGTGCAGATGCGAGACCATCCCGCACACAGGCTCTCCTCCCCACAAAGTAATGAGATCCCACATAACAGCAAGAAGGTCTCAATGGAGGGAAATGCATGGCCAAGGAGGTAATTGATGTTCCAGGTAATTTTTGTAGGGTCATCCCTGTAACCTGTACCACAGAGACCTCCTGCATGATGGAGAAAGAGCTTCACGGCCAAGCCTCCTGTCTTTTTAGCAGCACTGGCTAGAGATCAGATACCAATTTTATTTGCCACCATTTAATTTCTTTCTTTTTAATTAGATGTGTTAGGTACTCAGAATCTTGTTTGGGATTGGTTTCAGAGCCCATCATATTTCTTAAACTATGATAGGACAATTGGCCATTAATTCAAAGCAGTGCTAATAATGGTCGCTTACAGCTACTAGGAGAAATAAACGGGAAGGCTATTGAAAGACCTCTCCACTTTTAACACCCTTGATACAAATTTAGATTTAAGTCAGACAAACAAAAACCTCAATGTCTCAATTGTACTTTGTTTAATCGTATGATTCCCTTTGACCTATATTAATGGTCAGACCCCAGCACATGAGGAAAAAAAGAAGAAATAGACTGGGAGTGTGTGTGTGTGTGTGTGTGTGTGTGTGTGTGTGTGTGTGTAAATTATCTAGGAACACATATATACCTTCCATGCCATGCCATGCCACACACCTTCCAAATTACAGCCAGAGGAGGCTGCCCAGAGTTGTTCCCTGAGCAAGGCCATGGCACTGAGGACCCTGCAAGCTGCGGTCCTCCTGCCAAGCCGACCTTGGTGAGGAACAGAGGGCTAGGCAACCATACCAACATCTTGTACCACGCAGAGAGAGCAGGCTGTGGCGGACGATAATGGGGCTCATGGGGACGGGGGGGCAGTTGCCTGTCTCACGACACAAGCCCTGAATATTCTAAGATTTTGTTCTTGGAAGTAATCTCACCCACCTTCTCCCCTCCCTCACTCCCTCCCTCGTTTTCTTCTTCGACGTGCAGCCCTGCTCCGTCGTACTGCCTGAGTGGGAATTGCCTGCAGGTCCTGATGTAATAGCTGTGCCATATGGTCCCTTCACACAGCGGGAAGGTGGAAAAATCCAGAAGGAAAAAAAACCAACAGCAACCCTGGAAAACTTTATGTAGCAGCTCAGCAGAACTACAGCTGTGGCCACAAACAGAGGCAACAACTGGAATATTACACATGATGCATAGGGCACGGCAACAGCACACAGCCTCCCCAGAAGGCAGCTGAGCTTTATGTCCCATTTAACTGAGAAACCTCCCCACGTACCGTAAAGCTCCATTAAAGCACACAAGCAGGTGTGGCAACCCTGGTGTTTTCAGTGGTAGATCACTCAGCTCCTCTTGCCTCCAAAGTACCCTCCACTGGCTGCCTTTCTCCAGGTGTTTGCAGAGGAACCTAATGAGACTGATTGGGACATGCTGATCAGCTTTCATTATAAGCTGTTCTCTAGCAGTCCGATTAATCAAAATAATGGTATGTGCTGTGCATGTATTTTATGGCTGTACCCAGTTTTGCTTTCAAAACTAAAATAAGACACCTGTTTTCCCCACCCTGTCTTGCTGAGTAGTCCCTTTAAGAGCATAACCTTGTTATCAAATATATGATATACCATCAGAGCTGGGGAGCTTCATACGCACATAAATATCACTCTTCCAGTTTGTGCTTTTTATACTAGCAGAAGAATCTAATGGAAATAAATTCAGTCCATGGGTCAATTACAGGCTTATTTTCATATTTATGGACTTAATACTTCCACACACAAAAAGATTCTAATGATAGCCTAAGGCACAGAGTAATCAAAACAACAGCTATTGAAAGGGAAGGAGCCAAAGAAAAGTACCACTTTGAAATTCTACCCCCATCTCCTGATATTGTTATATACACTATGTAAAAAATGCTTTTCCACAAATGAGTATGATTTTTACCTACTTACCGTCAGCGTAATGTTAAAAAGAAACCAAAGGCAAGAGTTGTTACTGGAACAAAAGCCACACTTTTTCCACCTCCAAATTCAAGAACTTAACGCTTTGAACAATGAAATCACCTTCTTTCTTCTTCTTCCTCCTTGTCCCTGTGTCAGCTAGTAAAGGAGGCAAGATTTCGTGCTTCCTTCATGGATCGGGGATGTCCACACGCCCTGCAGTGACTGCGGGATCCCGGAGGTGTCCCCCCATGAGAGATGGCAGGTGCCCGTTCCTTGCTGCGTGTACCTTTGGAGGCTTCACTGCTGCCTCGGGGAAGGCGGAGAGGGAAAGACCAGCTTTAGCTTACTCTGTAGAGCTGCCAGGACAGGCAGCAGAGAGGTATGGACTTCAGAGGGGCTGAAGGGGCTGCTGCCCTGCCCTGCCCCGCCCCGTGGAGGGGCCTCTTCTCGCCCGGTGCTGGCCATGAGGGGCACGAAGGAGGCACTCCCTCCCCTGCTGCTATCACTTGAAGCAGCCCCCTCCGAGGTAATTCAGAAATTTCCTCTTAAGTTCAGCAATACATATAGGTATTTGTAATCCCAGCTTGTTCTCATGTGTATTTTATGTACTAAGCAAGGATGTGTGAGGAAAGAAGGGAGCATGTTTAACCTTTCAATGCCAACTGAAGCAAGATAGACTGCACAAGCTATCACTGAGCACTTCATGTCCTGCAACTTCATCGTGTTGTTTCTTGAGTTAGTTATTTATTAACAGTCACTGGATTGGAGCATCTTGCATTTGATTAGATAAATGATATGCTGTTACTTGGAGCATTTTGTGAAGTCGTAATAATCTCTATTGACAATGCATCTATTAGTTTGGCGCAATGTTTTCTAGCCATCAAGAGGATTTTTATGGATCTGAATTCAATGCAAAGGGCCCTAAACCTCAAGCCTTCGTTCTCTAGAAATCTGACATGAGAAATAGCAAAAGAAAATGAAATGTTTTCCTCATTTGCTGATTATTTCCACAGCCCCTGAATGCCTGTGAATAAACTCTGCCACACCACCTGACACAAGAAAAATAGCCATAGAGGAAGCTTAATATTTGCTGTAACCTCAGTTTCCTGGAGCTGGAGCGCTCCCTTAAATAATTTACAGCTCTAAAAGTGAGATAAGACTATCTCCAGTTCTGGCTTTGTTGTGTGTCCTGGGTTATTCTAAACCACTTTCTGCAGGGGACATCCATCATTACAGACTCAGCTTTACCTTCATCCCACATAGACATCTGAGAGACAGCGACTGGAAAGAATGCCAGAACTGGAGATAGTCTGATGTCATTTTAATGATTGTAAATTATTTAAAGAAGAATACCACAGCCAGAGTCCCAGTCATTTGAAAGTGTTTGCTAAAATGTCTAAGAGGTCTTGAGTGACAATCTCTAGTACACATACGCAATGAAAATAAGGTTAATGACTCTCATTTGAGAGGGAAGAAGTACATAGGGCAGGAGAGCAATTGCTCAATTTTACGCCACAGGACTCTCGATAAAGAAGGGAACAACTCCACTCAGGAACGACTCCATCAATTTTTGCTACATTGCAGTAGCATTAATAAGATCAATGGTATTAAAAGCAATAAACCACCCAGTCTACCTAGGATCCCGAGTTTTACCCACTCCACTCAACATACTAACTTCAGCTGACATCACTGGTATCTAGCAGCAGACTTGCAGGGGTCCAGAAGCTGCCAGAAGTGTTTTGCTGCAGCTAGAAAGGAAGCAAGAAGGGAAGAATTATGGGGACAGTAACAACTGTTGTGATAGATTTGGATATGAAACTGCCCTGGCAGCTGTGACCCTAAGCCGAGCTTAGTGGTGGGCAGTAGGAAGCTTCTTAACCCAGAGGGTAAGAAGGTAGAGGAGCACCACAAAGAGCATCAAGCTGACCTCTTGCCTCAGGAACCGAAATGGCTTGGACTGTGATCTTTTCAACTGCCTTCTTCAAAAGGAAATTTTAAAGACAGTGCAGTAACTGAAAAGACACTGGCAATGTCAAGAAATGCTTTCTACGCAGTATTACAAACTCTTTCACCGCAGGTTACAGCATGTGTCTTCTCTGCCATACAGGCATTATCTCATCTCTTTAAAAGATGGGTAGGTTCTGCCACAGAGAGGTCATACCCAAAGCCACATACAGAGCTGGGAATCAGGACCCATCAGGTTGCACTATGGCAATGTAAGACATGGTATCCGTTGACTCCAGTGGGAAGCCCAGCATTAAAAAAAAAAAGATAACCTACTGTCATTTGAGGAGTTTTTCACTTCCACACAGGTGCTCAGGGCACTGTATATTGGCTTCAGGTCCCCGAACCATGGGAAATGGCAGGCTTCTTGCGTGGCTGCTTCGGTTGTATTCCTCATTTCAGGCCATTGTTCCAGACTCTATCTTTTGTTTGGGCCTTGGCAGGCAGTAAGACAGAGAATGCTAATGAATGTCTTCGCTCCGAGCACAATATAAGAGAGGCATCTCATTTTCATTTTCTTTCCTGTGAGTCTTGAGTTTTAAACTTGAGCTATGCAATGGAAATGAAATTCCCCTTAAAATGATGGGCTCTCCCCTTTGTGCAGATAGTCGAAAGAGACTGGATAAGTCACTTCTCAGGCAAACCCGCACAGCCTTAAATGTTAGAGAGCAATAGAGACATGCAATTTATTGTTGCAGAATTGAAACTCTTGGATATTTATTGGTAAAAATAGAAAATTCCTCTTCTACAATTTAGACCTCAAGTACCAGCCATACTTAGAGATTTGGTACAGGTGATTGCGTTGCTTCAGAATTGGTAGGAGAAGCTGGCATCATCGTAACAACACCTCTGGCTTCAGTTTGTTTCACCCAAGTTTTTACCTCAGGAATCATTTACCTCAAGAATCTCCTGACTTTTGGAGAGGTTCTCGGTGGTGGTTGTCAGCAGCACCCTCAGCAACCCTGCTTATCCCAAATCTGCAAAGTGAGAGAGTCTCTTTTATGTGTATATATACATTTCATCTGGCATTGCACAGAAGTCAGTTTATCCTGGGTTGATCATACTTGTCTGGTGTAAGCAGAACTCCTAGTTTTCTAAAATTCTCAGGAAATGCAACCAGGAGTTTGATGCCTAATTAAATAATCTCCCCAAAATTTCTGGCCCTCTGCTGGCTGAGATTTTCAGAAAGTTTGCAAAGAATGGATTTGACTTTCAGCAGGCAGTCTTGAGCATCCGCAGCCACCACCGCCTCCCAGGGAGCTCCTGCCTGCTCCACAGTTTTGAAAATCATTAAGTCATTAAGCTACTATTTAAATTAAGAGCAAGGACCTAATTTTAGGTACCTGTATCTGAAATCTGTGTGCACTCATTGTCATCATTTCAAAATTCCTCACACTAGGGACAGAACAGGACTTCCCCAATCCTAACTTCATACATCAGCTCATATAGTCTTGACCATCCCCTTTTGGTTCCTTTTCTTTGTGAAGTTGTCCATGCCCACCCCTTTCCTGAGTCTTAAAATAAAATAAACACATCTTGGTGATTTGCATTTATGTGTAGATAGTCTGTGTGTATGTGTGTACACACATGCTTGCACGTGTGCGTATCTAAATCAAAAAAGCTTTACTGTGTCTTCATACATATTGTACATCGTCAGTGGAAGTTTTCAGCGTGTTCACAGAAAGGTGTGTGTCTGTGTGTGTGTGTATGAGTGAGAAAGAAAAAGCAAGAGAGACAGACGGAGAGAGGAAGAGAGAGTGCATCAGGAATTATCTATGCATAAAGAAATTAAAAGAGAATATTTTTCCAGAGCAATTGAAGCCCATCTCCTGAACAATGACGACAGCTCCTCATTTTCGACAACAATAGAGGGCACGTAGGAGTCAGCTCATTAGAATATCTGTGGCTCTTTTCTGTTCTCTCTGCATTAAGCCCCCATAATGTCAGTTGTCACTTATTAATGACAATTAACTAGTAATCAGCAGTGAGACTCTTCGAGGTGGTCCTTGCCTGACAGGTGAAGAAAGAGAACATTGCGTAGTGCCATGCAGTGACATGGAACCTTCAAAGGGAGCACGGCATTTCCATAAATTATTTCAGAAAGAAATTTTCTTTTAGACATTCTCTTTAAAGCATTAGGATCTTTAACCCTAGAAGGACTATACGGTTGCAGCTGTCCTCCCTCCCCCTTCCCCTTATCGCTAGTATTGGATAAAATTGGAAGGCAGCCTGATCTGTCATGTAACCCAATTCCCATCTGGGGCTGGAATAGCTATCAACCCACTCTGCTGAAACTATAAATACCTTCCCTCGATACTCAACCTTAAGTGCTCACTTAAAATGATGCCCAGATATCAATAGTGAAGTTGCCAACTGAGAGCAGCTAGGTGGATGGCCAGTAGAGACTGCGACACATCTATTGTAATGTCTTTAAAAATTAAATGACTCACAAGCACTCAATTTATGTACATGCATAGCCTATGAAATTGCACCACCTTCTCCCCTGTTTCTGACGGCTTTTACACCCACTTGTTATGTCTTGTCTTAAATGAGATGGCAACTACTGTTACTGTGTGTTTTTACAGCAACCAGCATACTCAGGGCCCCGGACCCTGATTGCTATTGCAATACAAATTTAATGTAGTTATTGCTCTTAGAAAGACTGAAGTGGGAAAAAACCCCAACCACCAGCAAGAAAACAACCGCTGAATTTCCCCCATGCAAAGCTTTCCTCTTTGCTCGTCTCCCCGTCTTAGGCAACACCAGGTAAAGAGCACTCCCCATCACATTTCATTCAAACTCTGTGCTCAGGCTTCCCTCCTGATCTTTCCTTCTCCCTGACCCTGCAGCTTTTGAACACACAATCCTGTGAAGTCTTTACATTGAATACTTCAGCTGTCCACTACAAAACCTTATTTCCTTCCCGAGACAAATTCAGCCTCATTCCATGTTTTTTGCACGAGGTCAGAGAGGTTCTCAAACATCACTCAGGCATGCTCATCTCTCCCAGCACAGAGCCCCTTTGAGCTTTACCTGGCTAGGTCCCCTTTTGTTTCCTAACAGGCAAACAGGCCTTCCAGCCTTTCCTTTTCACCCTTCTCAGTCCTAGCTTTCAAAATCCCAGCCACCTGCTCTTGCTAATAGCAATTATTCTCCTATCATTTCTCTTTCCCGTCTTTCCCTTCTTCTCACAGTGGATCTCCAAGCTCCAATTCTTTTTTGTGCTGCTTTTACCCTTCTGATGGCTGCTGATCATTACACTCTGTTCTTAGTCGTTCCTCGGTCCTATTTCTTCTTTGCATTTTTCCAGATTCCCAGTTGTCAAAGCACACTTAAAAAACGTGAAATGTGACACTCACCAACCCCCAAAACTGGGGCGGAGGATCCCCATGCAATGTTAAGTCTAGACCTGCTGCCTTTTTTAGAGCAAAGCTATCTAATTTTTCACATTATCCCGCCACAGAAAAGTAGTGATGAGAAATGTAGAGACAGTTAATGCTAAATGCTACAAACTTTAGCAAGATAGCACTTCAGAGGCAGCTAAGAATTCAACTCTCCCTTGAACATAAAGACACACATGACTGCAAAAAGAAATGTGCTACACAGTGCATCCTTGAACCACATTTTATCATCATGCTACACACTCGGATACTACTATATATAATTATTAATACAGCATGGCCATTCAAACATGCTGAGTGTGTTTGACCTTGGACTGCCAAGTAATACACCAATTGTGGGCAGTGTCTGAGCCTGCAGTGTTTTTCAGAGACAGCATTTGCACATTAATAAACTTAAAGCTTGTTTACTGTGAGAATTTTCCAGTTAAACCATTATAGTTACACTGGTAGCATTAGGCAGTTTCCCTGCCATAGAAGCCCTGGGCAGTTTTTCTTATTACAGAATAAAAGTGGCTTTTTCCAGTTTGGCTTAAATTGCTTCCAAAGTACTTTAGTCTAAATTGAAAAAAAGTCCAGAATGAAAATGCCTAGGGAGTGACTTATACCAGCGAGAAAAGCCATTAATGAAGCTCACATCCTACCTACAACAGGTCTAGCTTTCCCTTGGAACGTGGGATGAACAGAAGTGATCTACTACACAACTTTTTCACCTTTCTAAGTACTAAGCAATGAGATGTCAAAGACCCTGCAGCCAAAGGGCAGCATTTTCAAGAGCCACTTCTTGTATTGCCGGGCACAGCGGGTTAAGTTGAAGTGAAGAGGTCATCTGAAAACATAAAACTTTGTACCCCTTTATCAAGATCAAAATCCCCTGCTACCCCGATCCTCTCCCTCCCAGTCCACCCTCGAACTCCTTGCAGAACGATAGTGACTTGCAGAACCGCTGTGCCAGTTCTCCTTGCTATGCTGGAGACTGGGGGGAGAGCGGGGAGAAGAGGATGTTCTTGACACTGAGCCTGTAGCAGCGCTTCCATGACAACAAATAAGACGTTACACGTTGGAACCGTGCAACGATAAACTAAGACTAACCAGGACTTGAAAAAGAAGGTTAGTTTTTACAGAACACTGCCACTCTAAATGCTCAGGTTAAACCATAATTTCTTTGCATGTCCCAATGCACTGCGCAGTACTGGGGGGAAAGAGGAAGGTGAGAGTGGCAGAAATCTTGTTTTTCCCTAGCTAGGTTTCACTTCCAGGGGCAGTCTTCAGAATTTTACAGCAACGGTCTCCACTAGCTGCAGAATGGTGGCAAATGGCGCGTGACCCAATCTGTCTGCCCGCATCTGAAGACTATGCCCATTTCCAAGATACAGCAATGTATCCTGCCATTCAAAAATACAAAAATCTCATGATTTCAAGTGATTCTGCAAGACTGATATTTGACCTCAGCACTATGCAGTCTTGAGTATCCAAACGCCTCTGACAGGAACATCAAGGGGTGAAAGGATTCTGAGCATGGCGATACACGGTATGATATAATGAAACCGAAGTGCCAACTGGCAGGTTAATGCGTTTTGCCAAACTGATTTAGCACCCACCAGTCCACTAGTGAACTTATTTGAAAGAAACTGCTTGCTCTTAGCTATTGGATCTTCCACCCCAGATTATGTTGGACTGAACACAACTGCTTGTTTTGTTTTGATTATAAACTTTCTGGGGAGTAAGGAACTGTGCCTGAGAGCATGCCCTAGCGGCTAAACCTCTACCTGCTGGTCAGGAGCTTTGGGCACTATTTCTGGCTACACGATTTTTAGCATGATGCTTTCTGGATTCCACCATCATGTGTGTCATCTTTTGGGTAGGAACTACGGGTACCACCCCGCTTTTCTGCTTCACAGACAAGCTCTAATACAAACCTCGGTTTGTACACACTCTAAGGCTTTGGACAAGTTGTCGTGTGTACCAAGAGAGGTGACTTCCACCCGCATGACCCTGAAGGTTGGCCTGTATTTGCCTAACGTGTCCCATCAGCCCTTAAGATTTCATAATGTATGCTGTTCCAAGCAAATGAATCAGCTCTGGACTCCTACAAGAGCAGATGGGTTGCAGGCAACCAGACTCCAACCCTCCTTCCTCAAGTGACCACGTGGCATTTAGCCGCAGGTGTCCTACATCTGACAAGCCTGGTCAGGAACCTGTCAGGCTTTAACCTCCATCTTCGGACAATGCTGACACAACCACTCTGGACAGAAGTACAGAACACTGTCACTATATTAAATTTGTTCAGAATTATGCTGTACTGATGGTCAACCCATTGTGCCCTGAACAATTTAGTTAGAGAAATACTTCTTTAAAAAGAATGAATAATTTTAACAGTTAATCCTCCCCCGCATTTTTTACACTAAGAAGTTTATCCAGAAGTAAAAACCATAAAAATCCTGGCAACCTGGCCATAGCTAATCAAATTTAAACTTCGTATTTTTTACAGGAAAGGGAAAAAAAGAAAGGTAACAACTACAGTGGTTAGGATAAAAACTTGCTAGACACATTTTGACGATGCTGACCCTGATTCAGCAGGTCACTAGACAGGACTTGAAGAGAGGAGTGTAAAAGAAGTGATCTTCACAACAGAGTGACTGGAGCATCTCATTCTCAGTGGGAAGGTCTACAGCTTTTATAATCATCACCTATTCTAATACTGGTTATCTGAAAGTAAACAGGTCCATTAGCCGTGTATCAGTGTTTGCAGTTCTGATCTCTTGGTGCTAAACTATTCTAAAATCAGTTTGGCTGTGTCACTAGTCAAAAACCCAAAGCTAATGAATATGCTGGATAAAAAAGCACGTTTCATAAATGATACTAACCTCAGGTAATCTGCATCATCTAAATAGACTTGTAAAATGTTCTCCTTTTTTACAACACACCCAGTTTTGGGTATCGATATTTTCACCTAGCTACGATATCACCTTTTACTTAGAATAGCATCTTTCATCCCAAATTGTAGTCACTCCACTTACCTGTAGGATGAAGGCGACTATACACAGTGATGAAGAGAAACTATGCAAAGCCACATGAAACATTATGAGAAGAAACTCAATCAGAACAGCAGGGAAAACAAAAAATTGGAAGAATCGCGTTATCTAGATTAGTATCTGGCCGGTAAATTGGGGTTAGCATTCTATTCTCATACATGGACAGAAAAGGACCCTGCTTTTAAATTTCAGTGAACAGATGGTGAAATCCCACTTCCTGCTACTTTCACGCTGGGAGAGTAACTCAATACTGCATCAGCCAGGAGACCGACACCTACAGAGCTGCGAGAACACTCCACATGGAAATCGGCCTCTCCTTGGAGGTCTCCTAACCAGGACCCCTGCCATATTATTTAAAGAATATCACACGTCCAAATTGGAGATGGCTTTGGAAATTGCAGGCAGAAGCTGATGCTGTGTGCCTTGATTAGTCTAATGCAAGATAATGTGTATATTTTTATGCCTTTATACTTAATTGCCATTGCATTTTAGTGGTCTCCACGATAAGGACAGATTATGTTTGGTGTCATTATTACCAGTGTAACTACCCAGAGAAAGCATAACAAAGTTATGTTGCAGAAGACATTAGTGAATATCCCACCAAATGCTATTAAAAAAGAAAAAAACGTCATTTCATTCAAGACTAATGTCATCAGTACACAGATCTCTCAAATTTGCAGTGGTTTGCATCAGCTTCAAAACGGCAATACAGAAAAGCGCACAGAAGCAGAAATCAAACCTGTGAAATAGACAAACCAAGATCTTCCCCTCTGAGAACAGATACAAGCAAACATGTAATCACCAGCAACGTAATGCTGAAAAAAAGTAGCTTTATGCAAGTCTGAAAAGAATCAGATACAATGGATTTTGAATACGTCACAAAATAGGTATACGAGCTTACGGTGACTTCTGCGGGTTTTAAGGCTCTTACAGCTCTTTTCTTCAAGAGCAGTCCTGAACGGCTATGTGGTCTCTTCCGTGTAGTAGCTTTAGTAGCTACTAGTAGAATAGCACAAACTTACCTTTGTTGAAATCTTTTTGAAATAAAGAAGAAATAAACCTGCAAACCAATTTGGAGGAAAAGAATAGCTCGGTTTTAAACTGTGCAATTGTTTTTTTTAAAAAGGAAATTTTTCGGAAATACGATATTCAAACAAAAGTGGCAGAAATCCAAAGAATAAAGATCATACTGTCGCTGTGCTTCATTTTGTTAAGCAAGTGAAACATTAGAGCCCTCAAATTTTCATCATCTACTTCATATTTCAGTCTTAGAAATTGTTACATCAGCATAGTCGCCAGGTAACGCTACTAGCTTATTCTAGATGGACTTTCTTCAGACACTGGCACAAATGATGAGTGATTGTCCAGTTCTGAAGCTATCAGAACTGAACAGATTTAGCAATGTCATAAACACCTCTCGAGGGAGTCACCTGGTGTTGAGAACTCACTTTACATGCCGTGTTTCAAAATGAGTTTTAATGGATTTACATTAGATTCAAACGCACTTTAGAGCTATTATTTCTCCCTTTCAACCTTTTCACCCACTACTGCAAAGTAATACAGCATATTCTATAATCACATGTTTGCAGACCCGTGGTAAAGTAAACAAAACTTCAGAGGGTTATTATTTAAAGACTCTGTATTACAGCCGTAGGCCTGACTGTTATTCTTCCTCACCACCCCTTGGGCCCAAAGTACATAATCATCCAGTAATTGAACTGAAATGTCTAAATGGCTATGTCCCTGAAGGACATAGGTAGTTAGCAGCAAAGAAAGTAAGGGACATTTAAAAAAACTCTCATGGCACTTTCCTGCACTACTTAGAAATACTATGTAAATGTAACTGCCCCGGACCTGCTAGGCTCTTGCAGAAAACAGAACAATGCATAGACATTTCTGGGGTTGTAACTAAAGTAAAGATTAAATGTAGAACTGTGCTGTATCTGGAAGCAAAGATCTTACATCTACATTACTTTCAGAAGAACCGAGAAGAAGGAACAGAAATACACATACGTACACAGAAGTATATATAACACAATAGTATCACTAATACCATGTGAAAGCAAACCCCTCTAGGTCCTCACATTTAACAGCCCCTCCAAAAAGTGTAACGGATAGCAGATCCCAGGCTTTCATACACTGTAACTGTCAAAGCACTCAGGAGATAGAGTAGTGAAGGCTCTGACAGCTCTCTTTTACATTCTAAATGACATCTGCATTCAACAGAACAGAAATAAAGATTAAGGGAAACACCTCCTATGATAGCACTCAGCTTACCTCAGAATGCAATATTTAAAAAGTACAGAGAAACACAGGTCTGCCTTCTTGTACTGTAAGTAAAAACTGGTGTCAAAGCCTCAGAGGTCTTCACCGCTGCCAGAAAGGCAAGTACCGCAGCATTCAGCAGACTACAGGGGCAGAAGCCGCAGCCTCTGACTGTGTAACTGTTGAAATCAAAAGGTGTTTTGCCTGAGAAGGAAGGGAGGAGACGGTCTTTGAACGCACACAGAAAATGACTGCGGGCACAGTCATGCGGCATAGGAAAATTAACTTGGCCGAAACCTTTGCAGCCCTTCTTGTACTTCAGTGATGAGCAGAACGCCCGTTGCTAATTGATGGCGCCCCACTGACTCTGTACCTACTGCAAATGTCTTTTAAGAGGTTATTAGTATTACGGCTTCGAATGAAACACGTCAGCACACAGATCACGAGAGATGATTTCGAACAGATTTTTGCTGGTTGATTATATAAACAATGCCCCTTATTGCTGGAATAACACCTCAAAGGCAATATAATGACGACATGACAATGTATGTAAATCAAGAACTGCATGTGGGTTTATTTTACACTTGAGAAAACAGTGGATTTAATTGTGTGAACCAAAATGTACTGTACAATATTAATGATAAAACATCAAAATGTATAATTCATAGTGCATTGCTTGCTTTATTTTTATTTATTTATTTTTTTGTCAGATAGTTCCTTTAAGTACATGCATCTGGAAAGATGCAGGTGCCAGTAAAATTTCTCTATTTATATCAAGCTGCAGGAACTAAATTTTATTCAAAAAGTGTGGTTTTACATTATATACACAGAAATCGAATATAAAATGACAATATAAAAAGTTAAAAGAGAAAGCATACAGCCAGAAGGTACAAAGAAAGTTGAACAGTTTAAAATGGTACGATATGTAACATGTATTTTTTTAAGCTGATGCTGGCAATTTACAAGGAACAGAATCCAACATTTGCCCCATTTGTTTTTGTTTTCATTTACCAATGCAGCACACTATAGAAAGGTCAGCTTGTACCAAAGCTTAACATTTGTAAATAACTATAAACTGCAGTATCTTACAGGAAAAAAAAAAAAAAAAAGAAAGGAAATAAAAGAGCATTTTTACACTTGTTTTAAATAACAGCTTGCATACTTTTTTTTTTTTTTTTTTTTTTTGCCAAAAAGTGGCAATTCTCAGCATCCAGAGGGTTTGGGCATAGTGGCAACTTGGTTTACTTTTTTTTGTTTAATTATTAAACTTATACAGTTGTGGCTTCCTAACCCCTTGAGTACTACACAGCTCTCCTTCTTCCAAGGACTGCATGCACAAATTCTTCACAAACCAGTTCTGCATTAAAAAAAAAAAAGAAGCTCATTCATTTAAAAAAAATAAGTTCTGCTTCCAACACAGCTTTTATTTAAATGAAATGCCTTTAAGCCTTTTGTTTTGTTTTGTTTTTCCTTATTTACTTATTTAGTCACTGGGAAAGGCACAGAAATGCTATTACAGTTCTCAGAGGGTTAAAACTTGACACTACCAGGTTCTGTGACCTTTATTGTCATGGCAACTTTGTAATTTTAGGATGTCTCTTTATCATTGTTCTTTGTGTCTTTCTTTACGGCTAAATTAATGTCTCTCAATAGTGTCTCCCACTATATTCTACAAAAGATAGCTTAACATCAAGGACAGATGTTGAAAATAAAGGTCAGACTTTGACTCACAAAAAATAAAAACAGAAACAAAAAATAACCATGCACAGATCAGACAAAGAGCATATAAATATAACTACAAAATAAGTGTAAGAAAAACCAAGGTCCAGATAGGCAGTTCAGCAACAAAAGTAAGACTGATTTCAGAGGCTCAGGTCAGGCCTAGTGCAGTACTATGAAGAAGTTTAGTGCAATGTTCCTGTGGTCACTTGCATACCTGGCTGCTTACCTGGACGCTATTGTTTTTCTAACTCAGTTACATAGATCAGATGGTCCTCTGGGGACTTGCCATGTGTTTTACTAAGGTGCAGTTTGACTGCATGCTTGCTTGCAAAAGTTCGGTTACAGAGCTTACACTGGAATGTGGAGCCTAAGTCCTCCTCGGCAATTCCAAGTGAGCCCAAAGTCTTGTTTGCGAGGACTTTTGAAACATTCTGCTGTTCTTGAATCTGATTAAGTGGCAACTTTGACAGATCCTTCAAACTAAACCCTAGGTGTGTCTCTAAGTGACTTATGTATGTAGAAGCAGTCCTGAACTGAGAGGCACAATCATTGCAAAAGAAAACAGGATGTCCTGTGTCCAAGTTCTTTAAAAATTTAGTTCCACCTGTCCTCCTTAACTGATACTTCACATTGGCCAGCCAGTGGCTAATTGTGGTCATGGAAAGACCAGTAAACTTAGAGATGTGTACCCGCTCTTGTGGACCTAAGTCCGACATAATGTATTTGCCTTCTGGGGTCTCCCTCAAGCTGGAAGCAAACTGGGCTTGAAGGATTAGAAGATGCTGAGGGTTCCAGTTGGACTGTCTGCCCTTCCTCTTGTGTACTGGTGACAGTTCATCCAGAGCTTCCTCAAAACTGCTCCCGTCAGCATCAGACTTCTCTGACACGGTAGACGGAGTAGAAGACTTGGGTGTCAAACGCCCTGTGAGGTTCTTCACCATATCGGAAATATCCAGCAGGGCACTCTCCCTGAGCGGGGACGAGGCAGAGTCAGCCACACTGGAAACAAGAGGTTTGTTTTTGGACTTGGTTAAATCAATAGGTTGATCACTGTTCTCATAGTAATACCGGTCAATAGCATCAGCCTGCTTGACCGGAGTGGTTGGGTAAATGGGTTTGTCCAACATGCTGTTGCTAATTTTGTACAGCATGGCCAAAGGGTCCAGAGAGGGGCTTACCGGCTTAGAAATTTTGCCTAAGTGGGTATTCATAATGGACTGTAAAGCACTCAATGGATTAATGAAGGATGGCTCAGGTGAATGATCTGTGATGATTCCTAAATTGTTACAGCCGTTTGCAACCTTTGTTTTAAGTGGCTCTGTACCATTTGGCGTATGTGCTTCTGCTGGACTATCCTTTTTGACCTTCTGAACTTCTGTCTCAGAGCTCTTCTTCTGCTGCTGTTTGTTATTCATTTCTTCTGCTTTTGGGAAGTCCTTGTTTTCTTTAGCAGCAGGAGACATGGGTTTGACTGGAGAACTCTTCTCTTTCTCCAAAGGCTTTTCTTCCTTCTTCACGCTGATTTTACCTGTAACTTTCTCCACCAGTTCTTCCATCGCAGATACATTACTCTTGTGAGGTGGGGGTGTGAGATTGCCTGGGGAATGGATAAGCGCATTGTGTTCTGACGACAGTGATTTTACACTGCTGGCATAAGATGGCTGCATTTGAACGCTCTGCACCGCGGGCTGAAGGGGTTTGACTGTTCCTGGGAGCTGGTAAGCTGCATGAATACTGGGATATCCCCCCCAGGAAGGGGCTCCATTCTGAGCTTTGCTGATAGCTGTTGTCACTGTGTTCTCCAGAGATTTCAATATGTCTATTCCGCCTTTAGGACTATCATCTAGGTCCTCCTCTCTGAGGTACTGATACAAAGTCGTTGGCTCAAATTTCTCTGTGGAATCCTCATTCTCCTCTTTAATCTTTTTCTCTGTTTCACTGACCACCACCTTTTCCTTCTCTACGTCTTTCTTTTCCTCCGAGTTTGTGGAGCCCGCTGGGGAATCGGGCTGCTTTTTAATGTTGGAGGCTGGTAGCCTTGTGTGGGTGGTGGGTGGAAGGGGTATAGACTGTATCTTCTCCTCCACCACAGGGTCCAATACTAGCTGTTTGCCTTTTTTGGAAGCAGAATTGGTCACCTTCAAGAAATGACCAGTGACCATCATATGAGCAGTGAGCTGCTGCAAAGTGTCATGGGAACTGCCACATTCCATGCATTTCAGTATTTGGGCTTTGCGTGCCTCAAACTGCCAAGTGTAGCTAGCACCATTTTGATAGCCATAGCGGTTGTTTGGAGTCACATAGGGGTTGGCAGTTTTCTGATCCTTTGCAGACTCACCCAGTGAAGCTTCTGCAGTGATCCCTGTTGGCTCAGGGGAACAAGGTGAAGCTAAGTCCTGAAGTGCTCGCTTTTTGGTAGAAGGGACCAATTTAGTGATGGCTGGTACTGGCTCCTTCAGAGGCACTTTCTGGTAATGCTTTGTTTTTATCATATGGACACTGAGGTCTTGCAAAGACTCAAACGAATGCCCACAGTACATGCACTTCAGCACTTTTTGGGCATCCTCTTTGCCTTCCATTTCCATAAGGGATCGTTTTCTAGGCTTTGACCACCGTTTGGTCTTATCAGCTTCTTTATCTCTGTTGTCATCACGGTAATGTCCAGTTTCATTCATGTGCACTGTTAGCTCCACCAGTGTGTCATAGGCTGCACTGCAGTCTTTGCATCGGAACTTGCTAGCACCGGTGAACACAGACCCATAAAGTTTATTGTTTTGCCGGTAAAGCTGTACTGTGCTGAAAAGACTAGGCTCTGGGAGAAGTCCGTATGATGAGGTCTGCTGCAAAGTTTTAGCTAATGCAGCTTGGTGCCAGTCATAACCCGAGCCACCACTGTTACTATTACTGTTACTAGTATTACTGGTAGTTGTACTGGTACTAGTGTTGGTACTGGTAGTACTTGTAATCTGGGAATTGGCATTGGTGTCAGTAGTGGTGGTGTTTTCATTCTGGCTGATTCCGTTGTTGCTGGTGGTTGGATTGGATTTCTTTAAGTCCAAAGCTAAACTGGACCAGCAAGTCTCTGAAAGCAAATTTGCATACACAGCTTTTATTTGTGCCAAGCTGTCCTGTGGATAGGAAACATTGTCTGTGCACTGAGGATCCTCTTTCTCTTCTTTAGAGGAAGTGCTTTTGAAATGGGCCAGCTGATCGCTGTTTTCACTAAACGGCGAACCATAGCCTGCATCCTGATTAGTTGCAGTGCTGACTGGGGAGTTCTGGTAGCTTTGAGCCTCTTTGATCTCCGCTTCTTCATTGCACAAATACTCATTCTCCTGGATGTCCAGAGACAGCCCATCATCTTCCACGCTGTCTTCATCTATTTCTGCTGCTTTCAATTCCTCCTCAGGAACATATGCTAAAATACAGGAGGGGAGAGTGGGGGGTAAAACAAGACAAAGTTATTGAACACACACATTTTACATCGTTGCTGTCTTCTGTACTAAAAGCAGTAACCATAAAGACAAATTTTGAAGATACTTCCAGAAACCAAACTCACCATCACTCATGCACTCCACCTATAAATCCACATACTCTATCCTGGTTACAGTTTGATATCAGTGCTATCTAAGAATAAACTTTGACTTCAGCAGTAAAATATGTGCCAGGACCACAGTAGATACCATAATATCAAAACCAAAATCGAACAAAGAGCCTACTAAACCAGTTTTTATCAACTTAAAAAATGGCCTGGCACTGAGCTATATTTACTGCACTACGTATGCGCAACACACGGCAGCTGACCTGCACCCCTCAGGCCTAGGCACTCAGAACCACTGGCTTGGCCAACTCCATCTCGTCAGGGCTGTCTTTTCTTGCAAACTGGCTTTAGCTACAGCTTCAAGAGCCATTTCTGTGTCACTGACACCTGACTCTAATGGAGCTATATGGGGCAAGTGTGTCAGGTTAGCTGTTCCAGGGTCTCCTGGTGGCTGGCTGTACTGGCTGTCCATCTGAGAGCAGAACAGCTTTCATTTTTACAAGGTGAAAAGAAAAGCAAGACTCGTTTTCTGAAATGGCTAGGATATACTTTGCCTCGTGTTATGATCTGACGTGGGTCCTGCATTTACCATTTTGAAAAAAGCTGTCAGCAACTAAAAGTAAATGTTAGAGATTAATTTTAAAAAGCAACAAACAAAAAACTTGAGACCTCCATCCCAGCTTGATTATTGGCTTATGGTAAAAATAAAACTTTGCTATTGTATTGCCACCTGGTGAAACTATATAATCTTACCAAACTATGTGTTTATCTATATCAAACTATTTTTTAAACTAGCAAATGTGATATTCATGAGCAGATGGCCATTACATCAAAACACATTTACTCCAAGGGCCCAATTCACAGAAGTGGCTTACATGTACCTAAGTGATAAATGTACACTTCCGTTGCAAAGCAGAAAACATACTTGTACACATTTCCCTCCAGTTTTGTAAAAGAAGCTTAAAAAAATCAAAATGATAATGGAATGTAGATCATTTATAAGCATGTTAAGGTAGAAAACACGGATTGTGAATGATTTCCAGTGATCAAATAAAAAAATGCCTCCTTGTCAGGTGAACTGTGCAGCAAGTGATGCTGAAATGTGGGCTATGTCCTTCCATGGTAGAATACTGAAAGAAAGGTAGAAAAAGAGGCACTTCTGCTCCTACGTGATATAAAGAAAATACATATTATCATGTTAACAAAGCTGAAGTCTTCTTGAATTGGGGGGAGCATAAGCACAAGTTGAGCTTCTTTTTGTACACAGTTGTTAACATATTCTGAAAGGTCTTTTCTGAAAAATAAAAATAATCTTTTCTCATTGTAATATGAACACGCTTTGAAATATGTTTTTGTTTTCTTTTTTTTTTTTTTTAGAAAAGTAACAGTATTATGGCCAGTACTGCATTCTGTATTCACCTTTATCATTCAGTCTTAGTGCAGCCCCTAACTACTTCAGTCTGGTCTTTTAAGATAAAGTAGAACAGTAGTCCATCTAGTACTGAACCTTAAGATGCCCACTGCATCTTTCATCTGTCCTCTAAGTGTCAATTTTTTTCAGAAGAGAATTTGATCTTTTGGTTTTTAAAAAAGTGTTAAGCAGGGCCCAATTCCTTACAGATGCGTCAGCCTCAGGTGTTTTCCAATATGTTTAAAAGGACTGTTGAGTACCAAGCACAATAGAAGTCACTACAGAAATCATCCTGGAGCCAAAGGCCAGGAAGATGCCATACAAACATCATAAAACCAGAAAAAAAAATTCTTAACAATGCATTTAGTCCATAAAATTAAGAATAAAATACAGAAATAGTAAAAGAACTAAGAAGTCAGTCAGCTTCCCACTGTTGCAGTAATGCTGCTGTTGAAACGCTTTGCAGGTATTTGAGCACAGTACTACCACTGCAGTTCTGAACTCTAGGTATGCAAGTAGAATTCAGTTCCACAGCTACAGTCTAAGGTCTCTTAGCTCTCTCATTAAATACACCTGTTTTCAGTCATTTCTAACAGCAAAAGACAATACATTTTTAAGTTTCAGAGAAGTAAAGAACAGTTATAGAAGAATATGCTTTCTGATTCTGAAATTACTTTTAAATAAAAAAATAAAAAAACTCTGAGGCCTAAAATGCATAAAAATGGACAGTTACCATCTGGTATTTTTACTTAGAAAAAAAACAAACAAACAACTTAGTAGTGGTCAGCAGACAGTCACCAAGTAGAAGCTGAAAACTGAGGGGGCCCACATTCTAAGCTTTTATGAACAGCTATCTTCTTACTAACCTCGGTGGAACTCTGATAATTTTCTCTAATTTTCACATCCCAATATTTTTAATAAATAGATGTAAGAAACTGTTGTAAGATGCTGAATGTTAGTATAGTTGATACAGCATTTTGTAAGAATCCAGGTGAATTATCTGCTTACAAATCTTTACTTAATTCTAAATTGCACAAATACATATTTTTATAATTGCTATATATAACCATCTAAATATCTGCTTAAGTAGAAACTCTAGTTGAGCCACTGCCATATCTTTTATTTTCCTTTATTTATTCATGACGGTGCGTTTTGTCTATTCTGGTACTTTTGCACTTTACCATAAAAATAAAACGAGCTAAACCACACAAGAAACATTAAAACTACATGAAAGGTCGGTGTTAAACTGTCAAAGCAAAGAAACTGAGTGTTAGGGTGAAATATCCATCTTTCACTTACTATCCTAGTCTCAGGTTCTGCTGAGACTACTACACGATTGAGTTCACTCCCCTACCAATATATACTGCAATATAAGAGTTAAGAATGTACGATTGGCCAGGACTCTGATTTTCTATGATTTCAGAATTTAAGCCAGATTCTGAAAAAAAAAATTTACATGATGTGCACGCCCACATGTCTGTATAGTTGTTATGTGAAATAACACAAAGAAATAATACTTCTTAACCAAAAAGAGAGTAATTTATCTGAAATGTTTAATTTCTATCACTGCAATCAAAAAGATTTTATTTAACTCCTTTAGTTACCATAGCATACACACAATACTTTTTCATTCAAGACTACTAATGCTTATGAGATGAATAGCAGCACACTCAACATATGGTATTTTGCAAGGTCAGTGCAATTCTCTCACTGAAAAGGTTTCTGTTAGAGATAATTCAGAAGCATACAAAATGAAGAATGTTTATTTCTAAAAACAGGTATGTTTTACTAAAATTCTCACAGAAATTTGACAAATAAGTAAGCTTCAGAATTTTAAACATAGCAAAATGTTCCTATTATAACTACTTGCAGAGACAAGTAATATTATTCTACGTCAAATAAAAGCGTGAGATGTTCAGATTCTGCCCCTAAATTATAATAGGTAGCTCAACAGACAAACAGATTTCAGACAGAGTATCTTTCTGTGACTGAGAAACTCTCAGCAATCTTCTCCAGATATTCCTGCATCTGCAAAGACTGCTGGTTTACATGCGTCCTGAAACCACACAGAAATATCAGGAGCAGATATAAGCAGTGATCCCCCTCAACAAAAACTATATCCAAAGTGGAAGAAATTACAGAACATAATGTCAGCTTTTCTTTTCCTTCACATTTGTGCATGCACATTCAGGCAAATGCATGGTGGAAAAAGGGGAAAAGGCTTCAAATTCCAGACAACTAAAAATTAGGAGAAGCAGTCTGTATTTCTTTTCTTCTTATCAAGTCTTGCTAATATTTTTTGCTTATAAAATGTGCCTTCTGGATGCCAATGCTTCCCCATAGATACACTGTCATCTTTGAGCAGTGTTAAAAGCTGTGCATTCTAATCTAAGTGGACATGAGATGCTGTATATTGTACATGTGAGTAGCACAGCACATTGTGTTTGCTTCAGCGAGAATATTCACACTATAAATACACATCCATTGTTTGAAAAAGCAGAGAAAGATCCAAAATGTAAGGATGTGGTTAAAAATATAAATATTCTCACATAAAACCTTTCCATAACCTCAGACCAGTGCTTTTGAAGGAATCTGTCTCTACGGAGGTATTCTTGTCCATTCAAAAAGCATTGAATACATTATTTTGAAAAGGACAAAAAGTCACGATGGTATTTGTTTTTAACAATCTACAAAATTAAATGTAGTAAACTCTTCAAGACCCAATTTTAAATCCTCCCAACAAATAAATTTATTCAGAAGAAACACCTAAGTATTGAAGGCCACAATTCAGTAAAGCAATTGAATACTGAAACAATTTTCACTGAAATATGTATTTCATAGTTTCAACAAATAGGGATGGGTTTAAGTCTAAAATTGTTCACTACATCAGAGCCTACTCTGGGACTAAACAATAGTGGCACGATGTGAATGTTCACCATTCCTCAACAGACGTATTTCCACAGTTCTAATATTTACCCAGCCAACAGGAGACAGCAGCTGCAGAAGTTTTCACAGCTCACACTGTCGCCTTCCACAAACTGCACTCTAGGCTGGGGGCGACTTCCACTGCACACAAGAACACATTTCACATCTTGGGCAAAAAATTACGGATAGAAAAGACAATCTACAGCCACACATCTCCCTCATTACAGAAAAACGAGAGGGAGAGGAAAAAAAACATTTACAGATACATTTCCAGAATAGAGAGTCATGAGTTTTACAAAAGAATCCAAAATCTCACATTGTGAGAGGTTAACATGCCTGCTGGAAGATTTGTGAATTTTCTATATTAGTATATACAAATGTTCCTACAAAATTCTGGCACAGATGCTACAAATCCGTGTGTGTGTCTGTATTACAATGTCACTACAGTGGAAAAATATGGCTTAGTTATCACA